>NC_139516.1:68156876-68437160 GCF_947247035.1 Vipera ursinii | reverse complement strand
AATACAATTTTTGGAATGCTATTTTTTGTGCCTCTTTCCATCTTTAGTGTTGCCATAATATTCTTTTTCTTATCTTTGTAACTGCTCCTTGAAATTCTTCATTAAGTTGTGAGAAATTTGTTTTTCTTGACTTTGGCTTTTTGGCAATTTCCATCATCTTTTATGACATTCAGATTACTTTCTTCTGTTTCTGGTCTTTGACAGCCTCTTTTCATATTTATTATCATTATCTGTTCCATGATCAGCCCATGATCACTTCTTTGTTATTTGACTAAGCTCTTCCATCTCTTTATACCAATAATATAGTTAATTTAATTTCTATAGGCTCAGTCTTGTGATGTCCATGTATACAAGCACTGTTTTCATTGTTCAAAAAGTGTCAGCTATGAAGAAAAAACTGGATTAGGAGAAAATAATAATATGTTCTTCTACTTTATGTCAGTTTTCTAGGACATACAATCCAATTACATTTTTCTCAAAATTTCCAACGCTAACATTTCAGGTTCAAACTACAAAGAGATATCTTATTGTATGTTTTCTAGATTTCAGATAAATCTTCACCACAACAATTGTTCAAGTCTTCTTCGTCTGCATCAGTGTTTGGAGCATATACCTAGACAATGATTATATTAAAAAATTGTCCATTAACTGATATTATTCAGTCATTGATTGCATTGTGTTGCTTTTGCTACATCTTTCCTAACTATGAAAGCAACACTGTCTCTTCTCTGTTTTCCATGACTTGAATAATAAAAAGTATGATCTTTTTCATGAAAGTTTCCAGTTCCAATTTCAAAAATTCATTGAAACGTATAATACTAATATGTAGTCAGTTTATTTTTCACTTTGTTGAGCTTTCTATGTTCATTCTTCTCATGTTCCATGTTCCCAATGCAATTCTGTCAATACTAGTTCAGATTTTTTTTCCTCCTGTATGATGGCAACACCAGCAACTAGAGGTCCCAAATAAGCACTATTAATTCACCAAAGAACTTCAGCAATCCTCCGCAGTACGTCGAATGCCATCTGATCCAAGGGGCCCATCATGTGGCACTGTATCATCAGTCATTTTATATTGTTTATCCAGATGCTTGGTAATGAACGGGTATGATATACCATTGCCGTCTCCCACACGGTATGAAATGAAACCTTGGCTGTTGTCACTAAAGTGATCATCCATCTCTGGCATCTTTCTATATTGCTGCTGCACATTTTCTTCATTCACTAAAGAGGAAAATTGATATCTGGATACAAAAATGATGTAGTACCAGCACTGCTCTAAGACCTCATTTATGATTGATGCTAATGCTTCTGCAGGACCAGAACTCCTCTGCAGGAGATCAGGGAATCATAGTTGTCTGCCAGGAGACAAATGGAGAGGAGAAGAAACTTTTCCACAAGCTAAAGACATTGGATACAACAACCCATGAGCGCCAATGTCTCCTTCTCCAAGAGTTAAAGTTTCTCTGGTTTCAAGGCCAGTGAAACAGTACAAAACTGAAGCTAAGAGCTGGCAGAGGCAAGACGGTCTCACTAGTTAATCAATCATCATTTGGAGATAAGAGTCCTAATTCAGCAGATTTAAAGCAGCTTGCTGCTCATTCTTGAAACCTTTGCCAGTGCACTGTAAATATCCACTGTGTGATTTGTACACTTTTGAAATCTTGAAACTTTGGACTATTTCTTCTTGCCCATCCTTGAATTTAACTGTTGTATTCATAAATTGACACATATTTTGCTTTATTTGGTCACAATCTGACTAGGGTCACTGATTATTTTTCTGGGAGGCAACATATCTCTAGATAAGTGGTTTAAATCAGGAATGTACACCTACTAGCAGCTATAAAACAAGTTATGGAGAGGCAAATATACACAGACACAAAGTTAAGATTATTGTTCACGTAGGCATCTGTTGACATACGCTTTCAATTTGCAGAGATAGGGACACTACATACTGTAAATTGCAAGGCCAAGAATGTAATGAATTTTAACTTATATCAAGTTACTGAAACTGGGTTCAGGGATTCTTGGCCAATATCTGAAGAAGTGTAGAACAAAATAACGGGAAGCATCAACATTACTGAAGAAGTCTCAAGTAACATAAATATATTTAATGGTTTTACAGGATTCTCTGCAAGGCTACTTTGTTGTTACAAAGCAAATAAGCTTGGTCTGTCAAAGAAAAGATTAAGATGGAAGAGAGAGACTAGAATGGCATTACTGGTAAAAGAAACAAATACAAACATGTTTCTTTAAAGGAGTTTTCAAAGCGGCATATGACACTTTGTTGGGTTAGAATGAATGAGTGAATGAATGAATGAATACACAATGACAAATTTATGGCATCAGCCTCAGTTTTGCTTTACTGTTCATATAAATCACTATAATAGCAAGTCAAAAAAATTTCATGAGCAGAAGAAGAATAAATATTGCTGCATTCTAGTGTAACAAAAATCAAAATCAATGGGCTCAGGAGCATTTAAAAACTATTTTAAGCTTACATTAATTAAGTTATAAAGAGCTAAGAAATGCAAAAATAACATGGCTTACTGTCAACCGCCTCCCCCAAATCTTTGGATTAAATTAATTTATTACTCTTAGATAAGCAGCTCTTCTATTTTTCATTAAATGTTAAATAATGATGTTTGGGGGGAAAATAAATATTAAATAAGTATAGATTTATTAAAAAGATATGCCACAAAACAGGTTACAAAATTTAAATTGGCAGACATCTTAAGTGATGTATTCCTGAGACCATAATCCTGTTTGTCCCCAAATCTCTGGTCCTTGTACTAGAGACACCTACTTATTTCTGAGCAGAATTAGAACCCAAAGTTTGGATTAATCCACAAATGATTCCATCAGCCTCAGAGAGGATATTGCACCCAATATTCCAACCCATCTTAAAAAAAGATTCCCATTTAAAGTACTCAGGAGTTCTGTCTCCTACTTTGATTTTTGATCTTGATTCCCACAGATGTTTTCGTAGGGTTTGGTTCCTGGGCAATCTTATCTATAACTTAACCTTCCCCTTTTATTTGATGAAGACATGGCCCTTCCTTTTTATCATTTTTTGGTCTCATAATCATGATCAATAGATAACCAGCTTCAAAAAAGAGAATTGCCTTATCATGGAATGAAAAGTAGATCACTGTCAATTTATCTTGATAAAATAGTTTTGTCAATGAGTAAGATTTAGAAAGAACAGATAATGGGAATATATTTTGAAACATTCACGTTCAGTTTTTTAATCCAAAAAGAAAATGTTTTGTATTTGTAACTCTGAGAAGAGCAATAGTTCTAATACGATTCCTGCACTGAAAATGTAACCGATTCTTAAATCCCAAGCTTCCTTGCATTTATTGTTCCCTCTGGCTCCAGTCAAATTAATATTATGTCATTTTTTTGGGTCTATTGTAATTTGCTCTTAGCATCAGCAAGTAGGTGTTGGCCTTTTACAGAGCTGAGATGGGAAACGTCTATCAACCAATCAACCCTTTGATCTGTAGGTCAAGAGAACCCTGTCACTTTTAGAAGCTGCAGGGCATTTTTCCTGGACTCTTCAGCTGTTTACAGTTGCATTCTGACTAATGGAAAAGCTTCCCATTTTTATTAGAATTGAAAAACAGCAATCATACTGTGTCCTCAAGAATTAAAACTAGTAAATGTGATGTGCATTTTACTTTCCTTCTAAACTCCTTTAAAAAGGAGTTACTCTGCCTTAAAATCCAAGACATCCTAAATTCTACTTCCTTAATAAAAAGAGAAATGAACATTTAAAATCCAATTGGTCTTTGCCCTTGCTTTTAGATTCTTTTTCTTTTCAAATTAATTGCAAGGGCTCAATTATCTGTTCTTTAAATTGGCAGAAAGTTTATATGACATATAGCTGAGCCTTATCAACAAAGCCAATAAAATAGGTTAAAATATTCCGGGTCCCTTTAGATTAACATATCTCCATAAAAATACAGATATTTTTTTTTCAAAGAAAGCATTGCACAATTATTACACAAGTCCAGTTGTTTAGTTATACATATGGGCCTAGATATCTATTATATGTGTACATTCAACACCAAACTGAGGGCTACCCTGAAGACTTATTTAAAAAACGAAGACAATAGTAGGTTTCATATGAAGTGCAACATTATACCCTTGATAACCTATTGACATATCCCTGCTTAGCTTTTTCCAATCAGACATGAGAACCAGTTCTCAGCAAAGGATTTCTTTCTTTCTTTTAAAAGCCTATTGCAAATGAAAGGAGGAACAATTATGCTTGAGGATATACATTCCCACAAAGAGAATACTGGGCTAAAAGAGCGTGAGTATACACAGCAGCTACCATACTTAACGCTTGAAAATGGAATGCTTTTGATCACAGTAGACTTTCTAAAATCTCCTTCTCCCACAGTTATAAATGGCCACTTGATGAGATGGCTGGCATAAAAATTTAATAACCAAACAAATAAATAAAATATAATGTACATCAAGTGGCTATTCTTGTCTTGGACCTCCTTAGCAACACATTCTAGAAAACCGTTGTTCTTATAGCATCTCAGTGAGGCTCCAACATAGATTCTGTAGATATCTCATGATGGATATTTCCATTTCATGCCACTCTTCTATGTTTAAGTTAACCATTCTCTTTATGTCATCTAACATTATTTTTTTAAAAAACCATATTTGAGTTCCTTGCTAAAGTATTGCCCCAAATATATAATCAAATATGTAGGGAAAAAATCTAAAATCATGATAGTTATCAGGAGATACTATAATTCAGATGTATATCAATGTTTTGGGCCATCTTTTATGATAAGCACATTATCAATGGGCTAAACTACAGGTAGCCCTCGACTTACAAATGTTCATTTAGTGAATGTTCATAATTACAATAGCACTGAAAAATGTGTGTTATAACCATTTTTCAGTCTTAGGACTTTTGCAGTGGTTCCATGCTCATGTGATCAAAGTCCACATCAAAGGCAACTGGCATATATGTTTGATGGCTGAAGTGTCCCAAGGTCATGTGATCACTTTTTGTGATCTTCCGACAAGCAAAGTCAATGGGGAAGCCAGATTCACTTAACAACCATATTACTAACTTAGCAACTGCAGAAATTCCTTAACAATTGTGGAAAAGAAGGTCATAAAATGGGACAAAATTCACTTAACAACTATCTCGCTTAACAACAGAAATTTTGGGCTCAATTGTGGTCACGTGTCGAGGATTACCTGTACAAAGTTCTTTTTTTTTCTTGCTTGGTACTGAAGTAGTAACTTTAAAGAACCACACATACTTCTCCATGTATTAAAAAATATTAAAATTGTGGAAAGTAACAGTTTTAGCTATCCTTCAACAGTATAGAGAAGTTGAGAAATGCTAAGCTAGAAATGTGAAAAGCAATCACTTGATCCAAATCGAGAAAATTGCTCTTATTTGTCTCTTTAGTGCATCGGTAATGAAGACCGGAATCATCTGCTTCTTGTTTTATACTAACCACAGTTCCCAATAATGTTTGAATTTGAGAACTGTAGTTTGTCCAAACTATTTGATAGAACACTCCAGAATCAAAGTTTCCAATACTGGCTTTTTTAAACAAACGTTGTGTACCAAGGTCACACATTCTAAGGAACTGTAGTCAATCTATAAACAGAGTAGAATGTTTCTAATATTCTTTTTTGGAAAACCAAAAAGAGAGAAAGGATAGAGCAGCCTGTAAGATTGTAGTGAAAAGCCACCCACTATAACCTGCTGTGTGCTCAGCTGAAGTTAGAACAGATTTTCCCACACTCTAATGCCAATTTTTTGAACTAGTATAATGGAATGTAAAAATATAATCCAGCCTTAGTTCTGGGCAAAGTGGGAGGCAATATGCAGCTTTCATTAAAAAAATGATGGTAACATGCATTATCTGCATACATGATTTGGCAGTGTCAATATGATTGTTGAAATTATGGTGGCTTCTAACAAATGGAGGGGAAAAATAACTTGAAATATCCCAAAAGCAAAAATGCCACAAATGTGAAAAAGAATGTGTATTTGTGTATATATACTTTCTTTTGAATTACTTAAAGTGATTTATCACATCCAGAATTTTGGAATAAGGTTTAGCAGAATTTCAATAAGCTTTACATTTAATCTCTCCCAAACAATGATTCCTTCTCTTCCATCTGGCTTTGTAGAAATACCTCCTCAAAACAAAAGCAGTTTAACTTAATTACTATATATTACTATTCAACAATACATATTCACATACACACAAAGGCGTCTCGGTTAAAAAAAAACCCCTCTAAAATTTAGAAAAAGTTTAATTGCCTTGAAATATTTCTCCTTTACTCCATCCACTGCAGTTCATTGTCCTGCAGAAGGAACAGAATATTCCTCACGTTCTTACGGAAACCAATTCATGAAGAGACATAAAAAATAATTATAGGTCATAAATCAAAACTAGCATACAAAAACAACCCTCTCACCTGGATATATCAAAGACGTCATCATAAAAGTTCAATGAAAAAGCAACACAAAAGAAATGCTGATTAGGTAGATTAAAATAGCCCACAGATTAATAGAATGAGCTATAACTTGTTCAGGCAAAATGATCCTTCATTTCACTTGCCGAATGCCACCTATATTTCAATACAGACGTATGTATACAAAAGGAGCATTCATCCAGCCACCCATTTCTCAGCAGGGTCTAATAAATGCACACTATAAAAGGGGCACAAGCTTGCTGAGATTTAAAAGAGGAAGGGCTGACAAATGTTTGATAGAACTGAAATAAGATAGTGACCTACAACACACTGCCTTCAGTAGAAACAATGGAGTCTCAGAAATGACTCCTAATGGCAAATAAATGTGCTGTCATTCTTAAAAATAGTTTTTAAAGGGGAAAAATATCAAAGAAATGGTCTCATGTTACAAGTTCAGAAATATCTTTAATTTAGGGAGGTAAGATGATGGCAATATAGATGCGAGGAAGATCATTTATTTTCTGGCTTCTTTAAATTCTGAGAGGTAGTACTGTGAATTTGTGCATTAAAATATCAGCACATTCATAACTAAAAAGCGGTACTCAGCCAGCTAACCAAAATGGGAGGGTTTTTTTTCATTTTTAAGCAGACAATTTATGGATTTCAAGTTTTATATATATCAGACTGGAAGTTTTTAAATAACATCACCAAAAGATAATTTATAACTCTTAAAACAGCACACAATGCCTGAATATTTACTGCTTGTCCCTTAACTGTCACGTATAAGCAAGTTCACACTGAAAATATTATTTTATTTGTTTACTTTTTCTATCTTGCCCTTTCTCTAGAGACAAAGTCAGCTTACATGGGAATCTCTCTTTATTTTATCCTGTCAACAACCTTGTGAGGCAAGCTGGACTGAGGGAGAATGACTGGCATAAAATCAGTCACCTCAATAAATTTCCCCAGTGACCAAGGGAAACCCCTCTAGCTGGATCTTAGCACTGGAGAGCACTAATGGTAGTTTGAGAAATACAGATTATTCCTTTAGGAATACAGGTCCACTGGGAACCTAGCAACTGGCCTACTGCCCTTGCAACTTGAGTGCCTTGGTGTTCTCTGAGCTTGTTTCATTACCCAAACTAGGTAACATCATCATTACTAGCCTTGTTGCCACCACTAAATGTCATTACCAAGGCAAACTGATCGGCCAATGCTTATTTAACACACCATTTTTACAGTGCATGTTGGCTGGAGCAAAGAAAAAAAATGGAGAAAGAGAAGACAGAGGTCAGTGTGACCGTTGGAGTAAGGAGAAGGAAGATGTGAAAGAGGTTGCAGAGGCCACTACAACTTCCACAGAGTACAGTGATCTCCTTCTCTTCTTCTTGGGTAGTGGTGGAGTAGTGATGGAGAAAAACCTGCAGAAATTCTATCTTAAGGTCCCCACAAACCTTGTGACAACTCTTGAATCAAAAGTTCCAATTCTAATGGAAACACAAACTCTTCTAATATAATAATATAATATAATATAATATCATATCATATCATATCATACAATACAATACAATACAATACAATACAATACAATACAATACAATACAATACAATACAATACAATACAATATAATATGTCATGTCTTCTTTTCTCAAAAAAAGATCTCAGGGCAGTTTATGGCTTACAGTTTGTTCTTGAACTTATTATTTGAAATCATTTTCATCTGTCTAAACTTATTTTAAATTTTAATTTCTACATATTTGGGTAACGTAAACTGATCCACATCTTCTGTGCTATTAATTACCAGCAATATAGTTACATTTTGATTCAAATGATATTAAATAAATGAAAGTCCAGCTTGTCCAAAATACATTTTCTTGTGTTTTAATAAAGCCAAATCCATCCTACCAGTACAACAGTTTTCTGCTGAACCAGCATGTGGTACATTATGTCTGAGAAATTGTCCTGTTTAGATTTTAACTTCTATCCAACACATTTACTTATTTTATCAAGTTTAGGCAGCCCATTTCACTATCCTACTTACTGACTCTGTGTGCTTTACAGATAAAAAGGTCATAAAATCATAATAAAGATACAGTTAAAATCAAATTAAAACCAAAAATGAAATGGAGTGGAACAAGACAGATCCTCAGGTAACCGTCACTATAACCACATCACAGTCATTGGGGTGCCCAAAACTGCTTGCACAGCTGCATTCTTCACCAGCTACAGCTTCCAGATACTCTTCCAAGTGCAGCCCCATATAGAAACCATTGTGATAGTCCAAACAGGAGTGACTTGAGAAAAGTTTCTCCCAAATCAGAAAGGGGCATAACTGGTGCACAACTCAAAGTTGAGCAAAAGCCCTCCTAGTCAAGACTAGCACTAATAATATTTTATTTCCAGGAGTGTACAAGTCTCGAACTGTAACTTGTACCAAGGGTGATTTTGTAACTTGTGGTCAGATGCCTGCCAAAAATCTCTGTTTCTAATTCTCAAACCACTTATTACTTGTAGTTCTCCACTGCTGGCAGCATATCTTCAGCATGAAACAATACTTGTAGGTCCTGTCCAAGGCATAATTTCTCTCTTTATTTGGATCGCTGCCCTTCTTTCCTGCCCTTATTGTTTATGCTGTCAGAGGAAATGTCACTTTGAGAATGGAATGGACACTGTCAAACACTGAATATGTCACTGTCATATTCATCAAGAACCTTTCTATAAAACACTGAAGTTTATTTCAACGAGAAGTAATATAAAATGTGACTGAAGTAAACATTTAAAACTTTATTTCATCTTCTTCAGATGAACTACTTTTGGCCTCACAATGTTTCCCACAAGCCAAGAGCACACTATACTAAACCTATTCCAATTTCTACACAGCTTGTTAATCAATCTATATCTGTACCACTCTTTACATGCCTTCGTCACTTATGCCAAATGTATCTTTTACCTGAAAAATGGAAAAGTTTCTTGCCTCTTCTTTTAGTTGCCATCACAGGATATTTATGAGTTGAGTAATTTTCAGGTTCATATATTTCAGAGATTTCTATTTAAAATATTTGTTTTCCAAGTTGGAATGGCTCTTTTCAAGAAGTTAACAAACTTGTGGAAAACAGTTTTAGCACGCAAAGGAAGCATATAAAAATAAGATGAAATAATTTAAAGCAATCAGTTCAGATAATCAATCATTCAGGTTTTCTCTAAGCTGATTCTCTTCTTTTGGCACATACAAATTCCAAGTAACAAAGAAAGAGTATGTGTGTTCTCTGTTGGAAAAATTCAAAAATTCATTTCAGTCACTTAATGTTATCACAATTCTGCCAAAAGACTATTATGTATATATACTTAAAATATTAACTGAAGAAATCTTGAGCATAAAATAGTCAAATTACTCAATATCAGCTATCTACTTCAAACACTCCTTTATAAATGTTTTTCTCCCTGTCTCTCGAGTAATTCTTACCATATGTTTATATTACTAAGAATTCTAGCATTGTAATAGTTTCTTTCTATGCTGAAGTCTGTGCTGTGTATTGCTATATTCCTAAGCTATCGCTTTTCTTAAAGAAAATATGGCAGGAAGGTTGTTAATTAAAAAAAACCCGAGTACCTACAGAAGTATGTAATACTGATAGTGTTACATATTATAACAATTAATCAAATTAAAATCTTACTGAAAAAAATTACATCACATAATGAGTGCAATGAAACCTTAAACCATCCCAATGCAAATCTATATCATATATGCATAATTATATAGCTAGCTTACAAATAGCCTGTTATGGCCCTGCCTATGACAAGAAAAGTTCACTTTCAAGCAAGCAATTTTTTAAAATTCTATATTAGTAACCTAAAATTGTTTAGTGAGTAAACTGCAAGTAACTCCTTTAGACAATGGATTCAATATTAAAGGGTCATCTCTGTTCATATCTAAGGCAGATTTGTTATTTATTTATTTATTTATTTATTTATTTATTTATTTATTTATTTATTTATTTATTTATTTATTTATTTAATTTGTATACCGCCCTTCTCCCGAAGGACTCAGGGCGGTGAACAGGGCAATACATATTAAAAGACAGAATACAAAAATTAAAAAAACATTAAACAAGGTGCCCACAAATATGTTAAAACACATTGAAAGCAGATTAAAACACATTAATAAAACCCAACCCCATCCCATCAGGCCAGGCCAGCTTGTTCGAAAAGGTAAGTTTTTAGATCGCGCCGGAAGGAGCGGAGGTCAGGCGCCGTCCGGAGCTCGACCGGAAGATGGTTCCATAAATCCGGCGCGCCCACAGAGAACGCTCTCCCCCTGGGGGTCACCAGTCGGCATTCTTTGACCGGTGGCACCCTGAGGAGGCCCTCTCTGTGGGAGCGTGCTGGGCGGAGGGAAGTTGACGCCGGCTGCAGGTGCTCCCCAAGGTATTCCGGACCCATGCCATTATATTCATGGTGTGCTACTTAAACAGAAAAAGGAGCATTTTTGAGAGAGACATTGAGCTTTTCCTACTTTTTTATGTGTCACCTCTGAAATTTGTGCTGCAGCCAGCCATGGTTTTCCATTCGTAGCTCAGATACACAAGAGAATCTACCAGGAGTAGCCAAAAGTAACTCTCCCGAGTAATGTATTTTCCCATTCCATTCCAGTAGGAAGTGAACTTTAATTTGCATAAAAACTTGTGTATAAGAAGACATTTCTACCATAGTCACATTTAGTTTATTTTCATGCAGGCTATGTTGTTCACTAGCTTTTACAAAATGAAACAGATGTAGGCAACCAATTAATTAGGGTTAGGGTGAATGGCTTCTATAAGAGGGGCAACCTCTAAATGGTCATTGAATCAGTTCAGAAAAATAACATTAGGGATTTTGAGGAGGGAGTCTTACCTCATACACACATACTCCTATTGTCTACTACTTGAAGCATATTGGTGGATTTTTTTTCTCCAACTGCAGATCTTCTGAGCTTTTAGGCAATTCATTTCTTATGGGCAGGAACCCTTAACTCACCCCACTCCTACTAGCACGAGAGATCTTTCCTTTGTTAATATGCTATTCTTTCACTTTTTGAGGCTTTTAAAAGCAGTGAAGGAACAGTAATAAGGCAGACTGAAAATTGGGTGACAGCAAACTTAAGTTATTTTGGTTTTTTGCAATAGGCTGGAATGAGGGACCCGAAGCAGCTTGAGGTGCAGGATGTTGACTTAATTATAATCTTTTGTATTTGCTGATTGGCAGCCAAACAGAGGACTGACTGGCTTATCCATTTCAAGGCTTGCTGAAGTGAAATTGACTACAGGTCAATTCCAATCTCTTTCGGAGTAGGACCTGCTATGACGGAGCTGTTTATCCTCCTGACACAAGATGAGGTCTGTCTGCTACCCTCTTTCTAATACCTCCTGAAATCTCCACCTGTTTAATCGGGATTTTCTTCTTCACACTCTTCCTCCTTCCATTTTGATCAACTACCTTCTTTCAAGCAAGCTTTCATCTTTTCTCCTTTTCATTTCAATGTCTTAGCTCCTTTCTGTATAGAAAACCAGTTGTGTATATCTCCCCATTTTGCACAGCCATCAAAAAAAAAAAAAACCAAATCTCCTGCCATCAGTCACTAGCAGCAAAGTTGTGCTTTGCTCAAAGGAACCTTCAGCCAGCTTTCTGGAAAGCCGTGCAAATAAACTTCCTCTATGCATTAACAAATTTGTACAAAAACATCCCCACGGATGATTATATAAGATAATCATATCCAGCAGCAACATCTTTAATAATAGATGAGGCAGGGGAAACGCACACCAAACAAGTCCACAAAAACAAAATAAACGCTGGAGAATAAACAAGGTGGATACAGTGACAAACATGCCTCATTAAAGCTGCTGAGAGAATGGCTGTAGGATTACAGAGACTGACTGCGGTGTTTTAATGGTATGTTCTATGTCTGCAGACAAGAATGGCCACAGATGTAATGACTAAAATTACAGAGCTTGGAAAGTATTGCTTAAGCTGAGCTGAGAGCTGAGCAACAAGGACTAATCTCACAACAATTGTTTTCCTTTTACAAGCTGTTGGTGCGCTTTAACACTCCTTTTTTGCTATTAAAAAGGACATTTTCTGTAAACATGTAAAAGGGAATACTGGAAAGAAATGTTACCATAATACAAAAATAGCTTCCTTCCCAATCCTGTGAGAATCTCTCTGAGTACCCTCCCAACGACATTCTGACTCAAGATCATGTGTATCTAGCACAAATTTACAAGAGATACTAGGAAATTAGTGCAGGGCAAATCATTGTTGAGGGGATAATTATAATCCCATTATGCACTAAATCAGTGGTTCCGAACCTTTTCTATGCCCTGCATCCCTAGAACGCTTCTGATATCTTCTCACACCCCTTACAAAAGTTCGAAATAACAGCAACAAATTTTACATATACACTATAATTTTGAAAACCCAAGATTTTTCACCCCCTGGAATATCATCTCACACCCCCAGGGGTGTTTGTGAGCACCCCTGGTTGGGAACCCCTGCACTAAATGAAGGATTATTAAGTATTAGAAAACTGATACACTCAATAGCAGGCTGGTGGACAATATTTTTCTACCACCAAAGGACACCATAGGTTTTTTTTTCCTGATGACAACTGAAATCTCCCAAGGGCATCTATAGGTATGATGAATGAAATAAGAGATTACTATTTGCCAAGAAATGTAAGTTTTTGTAGATGGACTCCTTTTCACATTCAAAAGCATGAGAATTTGTAGGATGTTGTGTACTTTCTTGAAGATGTGCAGATTACTTGCTAATTACAGAATTCATAGCAATTTTTTAAAAAACTTGCAATACAATTACAGCATAACAGACAATTAATGCGGAAATACCTTAAGGCAGAGTTCTCCAACCTTTCTGGCTTTGCAGACTGGGGGGGGGAGAGGAGATGGTTTTGCAAGAGCGGCTGGCAAGCGCATGTGCAGCTCCATCTGCACATGTGCCTGCAACTTGTGCAAATGGAGCACGTGGGGATGTGCACGCTCGCCCGCCATTTCAATGGCCTGATTCCAAACAGTTCGCTGCCCATAGTGGGCCGAGGCCGAGGGGTTGGGGACCCCTGCCTTAAGGGAAATAAAAGATGCTCATATCTAAAGACCACAGATATCATAACTCCTACATTTTGTTTAAATTGCTTGTTTATATTAATTTTTTATCCTACCTACTTTATAAGTATCTCTGTAACTAAGTAACTAACACACAAAATACTCCTTACTCCTCCTATTTTCCCCACAACAACCATGTGAAATGGGTTTAACTAGTTTTAACCTAACTGGTACACTTATTTGAAGAATACATAAGGATGAACACATTCTCTATTATTATAGTACAATTCCTCAATAGGAGGCAATCTTATTTCAGTGTCATTAAGATGAGATGACTCTTTATTCTGTGAAAAAGATTGGTTTCTTTGGGTTTTTTTCTATTTGAATTGCTAGATCTTAAATGTAGGACTGTTAAAAATAGAAAGTGTCTTGCTCTAAATTAATGAATATATTTAGAATGTATATACAATCATGTCAGTTTATGAATTAAAGCCAGATTTGCTTTGAAACGTTTTTGGTTCCCTTCAAGCATTGCAAAAGACAATGGCAAACCACTTCCGTCTCATTCTGTCTCATAACTAGATGGATATATCAGGAGTCAAATTCAACTCAAATGAGGGTATACAATATGCAGCACAAACAGCTTCCAAAGAGCCATATTGAGATTCTAATTTGATCAATGAACTGACATGATGGGAAATTTAACTCTGTTCGTCTTGTAGTATTCTTCTGACTTGAATCCCCTTATCTAAACCCACCAGTAGCCACATGGAGATAAAGAACTGGATTTATCCATAGAATCATGTTTTCATCCTATGAAATGTACATGGAATCATTTACCTGGAACCATCATTTTCATTAGCAAATTGGTTGTACAGTGCAAATAAGGACAAAATTATATGCATAAAATGCAACAGTATGTCATGTTTTCTCAAGTTTACTAAAGATTTGATTCAGTAGACAGAACAGACTGCCAACTGTTCTTATTTGTATATGTGTGAACACATAAATATAAACGTCAACATCCCTCCGTCCTGTGCGCTCCCACAGAGAGGGCCTCCTCAGGGTGCCACCAGTCAGAGAATGTCGGCTGGTGACCCCCAGGGGAAGAGCGTTCTCGGTGGGTGCGTCAATCCTTTGGAACAGCTTACCAGCTGAAATCCGGATGGCCCCCGACCTTCGCTCCTTCCGGCGTGATCTAAAAACTTATCTATTCCAACAAGCCGGCCTGGCCTGATGGATTTGGGGTTTAAAATTATTCTTACTTTATTGCTTTATTGTATTCTTACTTTATTGCTCTGTACACTGCCCTGAGTCCTCCGGGAGAAGGGCGGTATATAAAACAAATAAATAAATAAATAAAATAAATAAACATATATGGAATTATTTATTACCAAGGCTTTCAAACAAAAATCTCTTATTTTAATTCATTAATACCTAAGGTTTGTACAATCAATACGTAAGGCAGACATCTGCCCTAACTCTGAAAACAGAAAAACAAAAATTTCACCCAGCAATCTATTCACATAGGCTTTTGAAATGCTTTGTACAATCTCCTCTCTCCCCTTTAGTAGTAGATCTCTCTTAATAGTAATTCTTTCTTGTGGGTTTTCAAGATGAAACAATGTCCAGCAATCTATCTGTGTAGTTTATTGCTTTTATGAATACATGCATCTGTGTGAGTTCAGAACAGTAATCCCTCAAGGCTTTGCAACAGATTTATATACTCTTTAAAACACCTTAAACATCTTCAAAATGATATATATCGTCTCAAAGGCACGTAATAGTTAGAAAGAATTAGATCATGTTCATGGCAACCTAATTATTTACATAGGATTGAACTAATCCTATATAATTAGACTACTATGAACATGAATCTGATTTCTTTTAATATTGGTGAGGGGAAATAGTTTCCCAGGCACATAAGTATCCAGTATGATATACAGCCGTCTTTTTTATTAAGAAAAATAAAAATGAAAAACTCAGATAAAAATCTAAGAATGCCAATTCAAATAATTATTTAATAACTAATACATTTAATTATTTACATTATTTAATTGCTAGGCTGTCCACTAGGAAGAACAGAAAGCAGAAAAGTGAACAACATAGAGGATCTCACATATGAAGACAGTATAATGGATTATAAAATTATGAGTTTGTGTGTGTGTGTGGCCCATTCCCCACTTTGCAACCAACATCCATGCAGTACAAACCATTCCCAATATATAAAGAAATAGAGATGCTTTGGAAAAAAGTTGAATGTATTCTTCTACCATTTCTCAAAATCAGTGTTGTAATTTTCTATACCCATATTCATAATTAGTGTGGAATGGACAGTAAGTAGGAATACAACCCTCCCAGAACTTATATTTCAATGGATATTTTCTAAATTTAGAAATTTACTCATATAAGCATAAAATAAAGAAGCAGAATTATCCCGGTTAACTATATATCAGAGGTCCCCAACCTTTTGGACACCAGGGACTGGTTATGTGGAGAGAGGTTTTTCCATGGACCGGAGAGGCTTGGTTGTGTGTGCTGCCTGCATCCCGCAGATGGGGCTTTGCTTGTTTGTGTGGCCCGGCTGCTGACATGCCAAGGCCCAGTGCTGGTCCATGGACTGGGGGCTGGGGACCCCTGCTATATATGACATTTGCTAGAGAAAGCAACTGAAATACACTACCACTTTGTTCCTTCTTCCTTACAGCAAATACTATATATAATAAAGTCTTGATTGATATCCAGATTAGAACTCTTATGATGATGTTCCCAAGCAAATTAAGATCCCTAAATCAACAATGACATTAATTTACAAGCTTGGATTATGTAAGAACTAGGAATTTAGGATTGAATAACAAGCTGAACTTTCTCCTTTTATTAAATGTGCTCATACAAAGTAGAATACTCAAGGAGCTGAATGATCCGAATTCTGCTTGTTCAGAGCAATTCTGATTTATCATTCTGTATTAATGTAGCCTGTTTGAAGAGATGAACTATAAAGCTTCCAGCTAAAGCTTTAAGCTTCTGCAGGTGGAAGCACCTGTCTGACTTCATCTAGATCAAAAACTAATTTGGGTCAGGCCTGGTTAATCCTTGGATAGAAAACTATAAGGAAATACCAAGTAATGGGTTAGACTAGGAAGCTGAAAATGATCTTGAAAGACGGCAATAGCACACTACTTCTTGGAAACAAGAAAACTGAACAGACCCCAAAAGTCAGTTCTGACTTAAGGAATATTGATCTCTGATATACTTCCTCTATAGCAGGGGTGTCAAACTGCTGGCCCACGGGCCGGATTCGTCATCCCAAAACCGTACCCACCCCATTGCTGGCAATGGAGAAAAAACTCCGATACGTTGCACGATGTCACGTGACGTTTTGAGTTTGACATGTCTGCTCTCTAGTAAAGATATTGATGGAAGAGGAGGGACTCAAGGTTTTCATGTGTAGAAGGAACTCCTACAGTGGGATTTGTTTTATATATCTCTGAAACACAAATGGTGCCAAAAAAATTGCAGCTTCTCATTAAATGAAAGTATATATATATAAAAAGAATGACACAAAGTTTTTTTTCCCCTTAGGCTGCTGTGTGCTTACCTTGGCTGTGGGTATTTTACAACCTTATAAAGTTAGAAATCTCCTGCAGTATCCAATTAGTGCTTTACCATACAACATCAAACTAAAGTTACATGCTGCTATATTACTAGCCTAAAGTAGTATGCCTGTCCTTTTGCTGACCTTCTACTGAACACTGGGATACAGCCTATTTTCCTTAGCAGGTTAGAAAAAGGCCACAAAATTTATTAAAAAGTGAACTGTGAAACATTATTAATCTGTAATGTATTAAGAGAAGGTTCTGATGTCTCATGAAAATATTTCAGAAGTAGTAGCAGATGAGAATTTCAAGGCTTCCTGTCGCTTCTTTCTTTGGTTTCTGTGCTACATTCTACATTCATTCATTCATTCATTCATTCATTCATTCATTCATTCATTCATTCATTCATTCTATGAATACTCTCTATAGAGGGAGCTTTATAAACTTCAGATTTCAACAAATGAAATGAACAAGATCCACGTCTTTCATTGTAACAAATAAGAATAATTTGCTTGCTTATTTATTTCAAGAATATACAACTTTTATGTTGGCGAAGATTTACACTTGCTATCCTTGGGGAGAGGCCATACAAGCTTGTAAGCTGCTAAGCTTGTAAGCCGCCCTGAGTCTTCGGAGAAGGGCGGGATATAAATGGAATTAAAATAAAAATAAATAAATATTGACAGAGTAGATTGGGAAGGTTTTCATGGTTGTGACATGCCTGTTATACAGCCTTCATTGCTGTTTCATGAGTTTTCTACCTAGGAGTCTTATAATAATAATAATAAGTTGGAAGGGACCTTGGAGGTCATCTAGTCCAACTACCTGCTCAGGCAGGAAACCCTATACCATTTCATACAAATGGCTGTCCAGTCTCTTCTTAAAAACTTCCAGTGTTGGAGCATTCACCACTTCTGGAGGCAGGTTGTTCCACTGGTTAATTGTTCTAACTGTCAGGAAGTTTCTCCCTAGTTCTAGGTTGCTTCTCTCCTTGACTAGTTTCCATCCGTTGCTTCTTGTCCTGCTTTCAGGTGCTTACCTAGGAAACTAGGTTGCCAATGTTCAGAAATTAAACTGAGAAATAATTTTGAGGTGTATGAAAAAGATGTCCAGGGACTTCAGGTTATCCTTGTTATTCCACCCCTATATATTGTTGTTATACAGGTAGTGCTCAATTTACCACCACAATTGAGCCCAAAATTTTCATTGCTAAGTGAGAGACAGCTGTTAAGTGAATTTTGTCCCATTTTACAATCTTTCTTGTCACCATTAAGGGAATCACTGAAGTCGTTAAGTTAGTAACATGGTTGTTAAGTGAATCTGGCTTCCCCATTAAATTTGTCAGAATTACATGACAAACGATTACATGACCCTGGGACACTGTGACTGTCATAAATATATGCCAGTTGCCAAACATCCAAATTTGTTCATATGACCATGGGGATGCTGCAACGTGATCTCCAGGGGTCCAGAGAACCTGACTACTAAATATGTAAAGTGAATTATACTGTTTATTTGTAATTATATATTCCGTGTGGAGTACATTAATATTCAGCAAATGTCCTATTGGGTACATAAGTTTTCTACTGCTCACACCTAATTTTCTAGCTGTGGTTTTTGGCCAAGATCACAACTGTTTGGGCAATTAATAGATAAACAATTTAAATTAGTTTCTATCATGACACACCGCTAAAGCAACTGCAACTGATAATAACAGAAATGTTCTTTGTAGATAGCTTCTCATTTCATATTTTATAGTACATGTTTAGGTAAGCCATTTCTGAGAATGAAATAGTCTGCTAGTGTTATTGTTAGCTAAAACTGAAACAGATATTGGATAAGCACCACATCCATTTCAATCCTCAGTTTTGGGCCTGGTTGTCTGAAGTGTGATTGTGTTTTCATCTTTTCCTCTAAGCACAAAGGAATCAGAAAAGTCATTTCGTTTTGTAATAAGCAACATGATCAGTTTGGATCTCGCTGTCATATCTAATCCTGTCACTGGGGGCTTGGCACCATATGACTGAAATAACCTGGGTTGACTGATGTAACATAAATTGTATCTGACATCCAGGGAGGGTTTCAGGTTGCAAGCTCAGTCACCAAAGTTTTTGACCAGAATGATAGCATTAGCAAAACATTTCAACTAAGATGTCAGTAAGTGACTGTTCTGTGAACCAGCAATCTAATATGAGAATATTTCCTTCAATGTGAACAATATTCCAGGAAGTGGTCATTTAATTTTTATGACAAAATATGCGTAGATTTTATGAATACTAGTGATAAATGACAGCAAGATTATCAATTAACTTCTAGGTGAAATTAAAATGTATTCAGAAAAAAACATATAAGGGCTATCAAAGTTACTTTTAAGATGCTTAAGTCAGAATTGGAGAAGTGAAATGAACTCAGTGGATCAAGAAATTCAATGATCCAGGGAGTAAAAAAAACAAAAAACAAAACAGAATCTGGTCTTCAATTCAGAAACCAAAGCTTTTTAAAACTCACAAGGGGAAAAAGTTGTTTTTCATGTTAAAAGAAAGGTATGGTTAGCTGATTATTACTAGTGGATTCTAATCTATACAAATTAATAAAAATTCAACAGTGCATTTTCCAGCTCAGCTCAGTTGTTGAAGCAGGAACGTTGTTATTGGTAGGCACTTTCTAAAACATCTACCGTATTTTCCGGCGTATAAGATGACTGGGCGTATAAGACGACCCCCTACTTTTCCTGTTAAATTATAGGATTTGGGCTAATAACTCAATATTTCACTTCCTGGCACACAATCTGCATATTAACAACTCGTTTAGCGTTAGTACCCTTTTTTAAATAAGTGCCACGATGTTGCTAAAATAAAAGAGGTAAACTTCGTGACCCTCCCAGCCTGTGCATAAAACAGAAATGAAAAGTCTTAAGCCTTTCCGTTCCCAAATACCAAGGTTTCCCCCGAGTTTTGCACGGTTAAACAAACGGCATTTGCGTATTAATGTTTTGGAGCACAAAATTTGCCCGAATTAAGGAAAGTGGGGAGCTAAAGAATCTGGGGCTACAGGGAATGCCTCTGGCATGACGGGCAACCCTGGGAAACACGAGGACTGTAACAGCACCCTCAATTCGCACAATCCGATCCAGAAAGCGCCCGGAGGCTCCTTCGTTACTTCTAACGGAACATCTCCACGCCCACGTCCTACCCGCCTCGCCTTTTAAACCCCGCCCCCTTTTCCCCTGTAACGTTTCCCTGCTCTGCCTGCTCTGTGATTTGCCCAGCTTTACTCCTTCCCCGCCAAAGGGGGGCCTCACCTTCTTTCCTCTGAGCTCTCTCGCTTGGTGCGCTGCTGCTCTCAGTTCTGCACTCCGTGACTGGGCAAGCGATTCTTCTAGTCCGCGTGGGTCAGGTGGTGCCTCGGCGGGAGCAAAGGTGCTCCCTTCCTACTATCGAGCGGCGCGCCTCTGGGGACCGCCTGCCCCTCCTCTCGTTGGGGACCTGACAGCCAGCATTAGAAGCGCCAGCATGGCCAGTCCTAGAGAGAGCAATGGTGACAGCTGCAGCAGCCGCCCCATGATCTGACGAGTTTGCCCTCCATCACCTGTTTGCCGTCGGCCGCTTAACCACGGGTCGCCATCACCTACCTCCATTCACCCAGCGATCCCGCCATCCAGCAGAAAAGAGAAAAGATCAGAGAGGTGAATAGTATTTTCCGGCGTATAAGACGACTGGACGTATAAGACGACCCCCAACTTTTGAGAAGATTTTCATGGGTTAAAAAGTCATCTTATACGCCGGAAAATACGGTACTCAATTTTGCTGGAGCAACATGAAAAGTATAAACTCTACCAAGGCCTGTAACTTTTTAGTTAACAAATCTGTTGCAGAATCAAGAGATTCAGACCCCGGATTCAAAAGAAGTTTGTTTTATTTGCGCAAAGGTTCAGAGCAAAAATAGCCGTAGCAACATCTGAACAAGTTTTCATGGAAAAGCAAGTACATATATACTCTTCAAAAACAGCAAAACATGGAAATGTAACTTATTAACATTGATTGGTTACCTGAATTACAGCCCATAGCCCCCACCCTGTTGTTATGCTGAATTCAGCTAAATATCTTGCAACCTTTCACTGATCAAGGTCACAGGTTTCTTGCAGAAGCACCTAAGTTCCTAGCATGTGGTTAGATGTAACTGAGCTCTGTGCTTAACAAATAGGTGTGACGGACAGATGAACTTGTGGTTTGGCATTTTCCATTTCCTTGTTCTTTTCCAACTAATACACGTGTATGCCTCACTTTACGTCCTTTCTCACTTATGTCCTGCCTCAAATCAATTAGGAACAGAAGTGTGCATACAACTACATATTTAACATAACTTTTTAAATATCACAATTTTAAAATATTTATTGGCTTGTTTATTACTATTATACTGTATTAACACTAATAGTATTGGAGAGGTAGCCCAAAGTAGTCACAAAATAAAATAACTTGGCCATCTGGCAACTTCAGATCAAAGGGGTGAATAGTAAAGAAATATGTTTACTTATAAACAAGATGAACTGCAGGGCTGTTTCAAGTATTATTGTAAGAGTCAGAGAGAGTTCATTAATCCTTTACCAAAAAGTTAGAAAAGGTCCTTATCATCACAACCAAAAAACAATCATAAAACATTGAATACCAATGAAATTTTTCTGATCATATAAATGTTCACAGAGAAGCTTTTTTACTTTTCTGTAGAAGCTGCTAACTGCTGCTTTAGAAAAGTTAGGATCTGCAACTAACTCATTCAAACAATAATCAAAACCGCATTACTTGCACAGTAGCCATGATAGGCTCATTTTGATCAACAATGGAAATTGTTTTATTTTTTGCATTTTTAGTAACAGATACCATCACTTTCAAATTCTGAATTGGTTTTAAAGCAGGAAAATGATACGGAAGCTAACAAAACACTGTTTTAACCTGAATTTCCTAATATTATATTTCAATTTCATTTCTTTCACATATCTGAATTTTTTAAAAAAATATGTTCAAATCACTTTTTTTTTACCGTGACAAGCTTGTTGAAGTTTCTGTCACCTTTCTGGCAAGTGTTTAATAAGGTTTTATAATATATAAATCTAATTCCAGGAATCCCTAATAAATCTGTACAGATCACCTGCCATCATTTTAACAACCTGATCAATTATGGTGGGTCCATAAATTTATTTCTCTGACCATTAAAACAACTGTGGGATCCTTCCCTTTTAATCTGATTGCAGTATCTCTTCTTCTTGCTGTCGAAGTCATTTTCGCATACTATTACATGTCAGGACCAGTTGTAAAGCTACTTTTTCAGTACTGTCGTTAGGTTGGTTGCTAAACAGGCCAGTCATTAATGAAGGACTACTGAAATTACCTCAGACATCACATAAGTTGTACCCATTCCAGATCAGATTACGGTAAAATGGTATAAAATCTTTAAAATCTTCAAAGCATTATCCAAAATTGAATATTCTACATTACAAAGCAACTCATTTCTGAAAGACAGCAAGTTTTAAAAACAGTTTGGGATTTGCATTTTAAAAACAGAATCCTACCCTAAATTATGTTTTTTGTCCAGCCAATAAAATTTTACAATGTTACTTAGCTCTCTATTGTATAGACACTGGAGATCTATGTCTCTCTGGAAAGTCTGACTGGGTAATGAATGAAGACTGAAGAATGAAGTTATGGAATTGTTTTGACTATAAGTTTGAATATCTTTTAAAGTTCTGTTCAAAATGTTTTATATTTTATTAGTGAATAAGTAAATACTGCATGAACATTCAGGTCAGGTTCATTTTTCAAGTGTTTCCAGTTGATTATTCAAGTCCAGGAGCTTAACTAAACCACAGACCATTTTTCAACTGGAATCTTAACTTTATAAAATCAAGTTTTTAATGAAGGAAAGAAAAGTAGGTATGTTATTGGTAAAATTTTATACATTAATTCCCTTTATGGGTAGCTGTGGTTGCCGTTCTACCATTTTCTCACATTTGCAATTACTATGTAAGCATCTTCCTAAGCTTGCCTGTTAAGGGTTAAATATACAGCTTGTTGAATACTTAACCTTTCTTAAAACATATGGCTTTGTACTTCAAGGGCAGATTCCTGAAGGCAGGCAAAATATTGATAGCTGGCAAAAAAAAAAGTTTTTGGAACGGGCACTTTAAAACATCAACTGCACCTCAGAATGTTTACCTACCCTGACTTCTGATTTAAGGAGATTTAGAGGTTGCAGAATAGAAATGTTTTTTTCAGCTGCCCTAGAAGAAAAGGGGGAGGGGAGAATAAACCCTTATCTAAATTCACTCGAAAGGCAAATGAAGTAACATTTTGTTTAATTTAACTGTGAAGAATATAAGTTCTAAGGGTGTCTTTCCAATGAACTAGCTGGAAAATTTATACCATGTCATTCCCACAAATTCAATATAAGGGGTACTGAATAATATATGAATGTATTATATGGCCTTCTGAAATACAATGTAGGTAACAATTATTTCACTAGCATAGGGAATCATTTAAACACATTGTACATCTGTAGCCTTCAAGTAAAATTCCATTCAACTCAACTTTTTGAAAACTTAGTAAATCATCATCTACTCCATAAGTGTCAAACTCACAACATCACGTGATGTGTCGCGACGTACCACGACTTTTTTGCCATTGCCAGCAAAAGGTTGGGCGCAGTTGCGCTATGATGCATCCGGCCTATGGGCCGGCAGTTTGACACTCCTGATCTACTCCCTCCTAGCATTTAAATAACCTAATTTCTTTGGAAACTGTTTGGCAAAAGCACTGTATAGGACACAGGTCTGCAACCCGTGGCTCCGGAGCCGCATGCAGCTCTTTCAGCCGTCTCCTGCGGCTCCCAGTCCTCTGCCAAGTGCAGTCCAAAAAAAAAAAAGTGGGACTAAAAAAGTTCAACCAATCAATTCAAATATGCAGGGTAGGTGCATATCTCACCTTGGCTCCACTCTTCAGTCAAACCCTGTTCTGCGCATGCACACATGTACGCCCATGCGCACACATTTTTTGCGGCTCCCAGTTTTTCCTTTTGTGAGGGAACCGGTTCCGACTGGCTCTTTCACTGTTTCAGGTTGCTGACCCCTGGTATAGGAATTCTAGAGAACAGTCAAACCAGCATAAAAATGACTGGCAGTTCCCTTTGACTTTACAGTAGAAATGCATCATGCATAAGGGATGATTAAACAATTTTTCCACAGGGCTAGCCTAGGCAACCATTTCTGTCCACAGCTGGTTTCATGATGCTGTATTAACCAGAAAATAAAAGTCTCTTCTTGTTTAGAGTATTTTCCTTCTAGAACTGTAAGGAGTAATTACCTTTTAATGTAGTATGAAACCAATGCCTCAAAACTGTAGCCTGGCATTTAAACTAGCAGAGCAAGAGCTCAGTCCCACCGTATTTTGTAGGTGCCAGTTGAAAGCAATCTCTCTTTGCCAACTGGCTTTACAAAAAATAAAAATAAAAATCTAGGCAAGAAGTCCCAAAATACTGAAGTGTTTGAATGCTTTGTCCTTTGCTGACGGAGAGCTGATGGAGAAAGGGGTCATGAGATCACCCTATCCCTAGAACAATTACATCCTTATAGGACTCAGCAAGCTGAATCAGCTCTTAGCCAGTTGTTCTTCAATGCCATGATACAGAAGCATGCAATATTCTACCAGATCATGCTACTCAGGCATGCCTGCAAATGCTAAAATTTATAAATTACAACACTCAGTAATGTACAAAACTGCTTTTGTATATATGTTGCAGCTCATAAAACTCATCAGGAATAAAAAAAAAGCAATCAGCAAGTGTTGTAAACAATTACGGTATATATTACACAGATGACATTGTTGTAGATTAGAATTAAAGTGGTATTGAGTTATACCTCTATAGTCTTATGCCAGTCTCTGTCCAAAATAAAGACTGGCATGCTCATTATTGCCTTTTGAAATTTTCCTTTTGTTATAGCAAATAAACAAGTCTACTTCAAGTCCATGCTCTTGATAACAATATGGACATAATTTGCCTTTATTTTTTTCTGGGATTTTAAAAAAATATTTAAGTCCATCCTTTAGCCTAATCCTTTTTTAAATTCATAAATTTGTATCTATAATTCTTGGGATAATTAACACGTGCGCATAACTTAATACAGAGTTATAATATGGACTGTCTGGTTTTGGCTTTATATTTTGTGTGAATATTTCTTTATTACTGTAAGCCATGGTTTGCATCTTTAGCATATTGCACCAAACTCCTTACAACTGTTGTATAGTCAATAAAGCAGCACTAAAAATGTGTGAAGCCATCACAATTCTTTATTACTTTCACTGACCAATACAGAAATAGCCCCCCTAGAAAAATCCCACAGCTGGAATTCATAAGGAAAGTAAGACACATGAAAAAAACTAAGAAAATGGTATCAAGCCAGGTTTGCAATTTATAATTTATAAAGCCCTATTACGATTAAATGTGAAGACTGCCAGCTAAATAATCAAAGAGAAATTCATCAGCTATCAATAGCTACCAAGTTCTACAAACTCTTCAAATCAGAGTATCTTCCTATTAATTGTATCCATAGCAAGCGAAGTGACACCAAGATGGCACTACACATACTGTGAAATCACCACATAAATGTCACCATTACAAACTGGCGCCTCCCTTGTTTGGCAGTCACATGTGTTTCGTCCATTGCATCCTCCCCTCATCCTTTCATGGATTGTCCTATTCCCTGGGTAGATTTTTCAATCTTTCAACTCCTCTCCCACACTGGAAATATGTTGCCTGTGTTTTGCATTAGTCAAACACAGCAAATTTCCTTGGACTGAACCAAATTTGTTTACCATGCTGCACAGAAATTCTGCAATGTGCCTTCAGGTGAAAAGAATCCATGCAGAGCCGTTTGCTTTTGCTTGGGATTCAGGATTTCATCAAATGTTAGGCACATTGCCTAAGATGTCCAAACACCACTTTGGTACTATTAAAGATGAAGAGTGGAGAAATACAGAATAATGAAATGAAATAATGTATCTCCCAAGAGGTACAACATGGCAGAATTCTTTTTTCAAATTTTTGGTTTTGATGAAAAGCTATATAGACCAAGAGGTTTTATCAGGCCTTCTAAAATATTAGACAGAATTTGAATCCTACTTTCCTAGTGCAGTCCTGTAAGCAACTATCCGTAAACCAATCACTGCTTATCTTAAACAATGCCACATGTTATTGTGCACAGTGTAAGATGTTATTGTCATTGTTATTATTTACCATATTTAAATAGTAAGTTTGCCAAGGCAATGTAGACACAATGAACACATGAACAATTCCAAATCTCCATCTGATTCTTTCCTATAGGTGTGCAATAAGTATATTTGGTCCTCAATATACAGTATAAGAAAGAGACTAGAAATAACAAAAACTTTGCTGAGTTCCCCCCAGCATTTTCTCCTTAAAAACCTTTCTTCAATAAATCACAAGCAGCCATGGTCATAGAAAATAGCAAGCAAATTAAATGATAAGGATAAAAGAAATCTAAACAAGAAACCAGCTTAAGTAAACATATAGATCCAGCTATAAATGGACAAAGAGCAGCTCTTTCTAATGGCGTAGTTTCACATTTTCAGTTATCACCTGAATTTGTACAGAACACTTTGCTTGTTTCTGCCAAAATCATTACAACGAAATACTGAAGATGGCAAAAGGGAAAATAATGGTGTGGTTTTTTTTAAATACTTTTGGTCCTCTTAAGTTACTGCTTTCATAGTGAACAGATTCCATATTAGTACCGATAAAGGAGAATGTTAGTGGTTCAGGGGTAAAATTAGGGGTCTTTGGTGCTCTCTGAGCTTTGTTGTTCTAGTGCTCCCTACTAGCACTTATGATGTTACATAGTTTGGGTAATGAAACATCTGCAAGAAAACAACCAAGCCCACAGAGCAATAAGAACCCCTCAGATTCCATAATGCAGACATGTCAAACACAGGGCCCGGGGGGGGGGCAGATCCGGCCCGTGAAGTGGTTTCATGCGGCCCGTGAAGCCATCCTGGAAACAGTGAGGGAACGGCCCCCACTGCCTTGGCCCTGGCCCAGAGACCCTCCTTCTGCCAGAGACCCTCAGATCTGTCCCACTCCTGCCCAGGCCCCCATAGGCTGGCCATGGCCACCCAGTAGGCCATATGCACTCTAGCCACGCCCACCCAGTAGGCCACGCCCACCCAGGCCATACCCACCTGGCCCCCTGAGGGTAACCGCAATGCTGATGCGGCCCTCAATGAAATTGAGTTTGACACCCCTGCCATAATGTTTTAGTGGTATAACAAATAGCATGTAGTTTTACAGCACATAGTTGCCAGAAATGTCTTAGACAATTAATTTTAAATAGTTTCTATTTCCACCAGATATGGAAATATTCCATATATTGACTTATATATATTCTTGCTATTAGTAGGCACTTCATATGATGTAGAAGATAAATTTCGCAGTAGTCCTGTGAGAATTCTGCATTCAGACTGGAAATTGTCAGGGCAACAATTTATTTCACACAGTCAAGATTTTCACTGTTATCTTCCTTCCAAGTATTTTAAGGGTGGGCGGAAGAATAGAAATCCATGTGTACTTTAGAAACTGAGCACCGGTTTCATTTCTGAGTAACAGACTGAAATTCCATTCATGTTAATGTAAGTATTCCCCAATACTTTATCTAGGAGAAATCTGTCAAGATTAAAAATCCTTCTTACACTCACTTAATAGGTGGTATCATACCTATACTGTGATATACCTATATTTCTATGTAGCAGCTAAGACAATTTCTATTATAATAATTGAATAATACAAGATACTTTGATTTCACAGGGGTTGTTTTATTACAGTATTACAGAACTGTTTTATTTGACATCTGTAAGTAGACTGCCATAATCCCATTTGATAAAGTAGATGATAAGTTGGTTGCCTTATATGACATGAACTTCTCAGTTTGTCCTGTATCACCTCTTTGAACTGTTTGATTAACAGTGATTAATATTTATATGTATTTATATGTAAGGATGTAGATACATACATCTGTATGCATACATTACGTTTATATGTATGTTATGTATGTGTACTCCCTTGAGAGCAGGCAACAGAATTTCATTTTTAATGGGTGCTAGTGTACCCACAGTAAAAAAAAAATGACAATAAAGGTTATCTTATCTTGTCTTACCTTATCTTGCCTTACCTTACCCTACCATACCCTGCCCTATCACTTATCTACAAGAATATAGAAATATTCTTCCATGTTCGTCATTTCTTCTTTGTATTTCATGTCTTACTGTGGCCAAGAACACTTGCTCTTTCCTGAAATTTTAAAATCTTTGACCATCTTAGTTTGCTGACACTATCATTTATTGTCCTAGCAATCTCAGTTGCTAGAAACTATGGAGCATGGGATGAATTAGGATAGAAATAACTCCTGTTGCAGAGGGAGATAAGACAATACAATTTTCTCTTTCTGAAATTGACAGATTCATCTGCCTGGTATAAAGATAAATATACCACCAGTATGCTTTTACTGCCTCGGCCAATGATGTGAGAAAGAAAAAGCTTCAAACATTCCTGGTCAGGGTTTATTTTGCTTTCTCTCTGTATGGAATTCTATATTCAGCTATCTATTAACACAGAATGAAATCTTCAGAAGATAAAACCCTACTTATTCAGTCCAGTTTTGTGTTCCCTTAGGGAAATGAATTACAATAAAAGTTTTAAAGTCTCCAGAAACTGATATCCAGCTAGACTGTAACTGAAGTAACAATAATCACTGGCAATTTATATCTTTGCTCACTATACCTATATTTATCCAATTCTTACCTTCAAACCACTATTCCAACACTATTCTTTATTATTCTAATAAATTTGTAGATTTACTCCAGTCAAAATATCTATGACAGCAAGCAAAATTTGCTAGCAACAAACAAATTGAGTACTATTTTTATTCACCAATCTTCTAGTATTTACTAGGTGAATTTTCATAGTCAAAAATACAGTTAATCACCTAAAATTGGCTAATGAAAACTGAATCCCCACGTAAAACAACTGAGAAGTTGGTAGGAATAGCATTTCAGTTTGGAAAATAAAAGTCACTTCATAAAGGCTATTTCTTGAATATTTGTAAAGCGAATTGTTTCCATTACCCTTTTCTAACCCATTCAATTGCAGATTTTTTTGAAATTGTCATGATACAAATAAACTCAAAACAGAATGTACCCCAAAGTGTTCTCCAAGCAGTGATTAAAGATTAGTAACTCTAATCAAAATGAAAAAGTACCTTTCTTAGGTTTAAAAAGATGCAACATTGGTATTCCAAAAAGAATGAAATAGTTTTGTAGCTTTAAGTGGCTGATGAAATTAAACTCAAATTGTGAGAGGACTCACCAGGAAAGCAATCTATTTCTTTGGAATTTAGAGAATTAATTTACTGCTTCTTGCTGTTCATTTAGCATTAAATTATTGCTTCTCCTATTCAGTCAAATGGAAGTTGCCAGTATTCAAAGATGTATTTAATCTATTAACTAAAAAAATCAGTTACAGCTTTAAAAAATATTTAAACTGAATCATGGTATTTTCTAAAATTAGAACTAAAACATATATTTCAAGGATCTAAAGCTGTGGTGAAATGTTAAACAGAGAACATCCTTTGAAGTGAAAGGTATGTCCCTGACACCTTAATTCAGGCAGGATGATTAAGAAATGCTTTACAACTTGCATCATGCTAACTCACTCTGAACTTTACAACAAACTCTTGGGTCTTTCCAATAGGAGCTAGGTATTTTTTCAAAGCAATTTACCAGACATAGTAGCTTTGTCAGGGATCTCACTCTTTAATTTGATGAAACAGTTTACAAAATTGTCCTACTCACTCTTTGATGACAATGTATGCAGATGAACTATTTTATATTTTAAAAAAATCTACAGTAGAGCATAATATCCAGGAGTTCACCCACTGATTTCCCTGCAATTAGAACTGCTATGTTCTTTTGATCAGGAGTGCAATTTTCTTACATATATTTACTCTCTTTATCTCTGCATCGCCTCATTTCTTTCCATTAAAGTTGAAACACACCCTGGAGCATGTTGCAGTGAACACACCCATAGTTCATAAAAACAGTTCCAATTCTTTTCTTTCTTCTCTCTTTCCCTTTTAACTATGAATCATATGTGCAGATGCAAATCATACGTGTTGTCATTTACAACTACAGTGTTGTAACTTTATTTGGCTTTTGTAGATTCCTCTCTTTAATTCAGAAATCATGGTGAACCTAATTTCAACCCATCTATCATTATGATTAAGAGGTAGTGTGCTAGATTGTCTAATGTTCAAACTCTGGGACAAATCTCAAAGATTCAACTAAATTATTCATGTGTTTCCACCTATCTCCTTCTGTTTTATGGTATTTAATCACACATGAATCTGAAATGGGAACTAATATGGTAACATTGTATTTCCATTTCACTAGTTGTCATCATGAAATAATGGATTCAAGAGTTAGATCTGCAAGTCCCAGTTTGAATAAATATGGAATCTGATAAGAAGAAAATATTTGTTTCCTATTGTAAAGTTTAGAAATGAGAATCTTCCTCAACATGAAAGACATGAGTGAAAACACACCTGTAAAGAAAGCTTGCACATAATCTCTGTGTATACTGTTGCACATGATTAATTTGCAGTGTGCTTGGAAAGTGTCCAGAAATTGCAATTATAGAAAAGCAGCAGTTAAGCTGCTAGCTTGTGCATATGTATGATTTCTGAACTGAAAGACCTTCATTGGTAAAACTCTACTTGATACAATTGAAGTTCCTGTGGTACTGCCTTTCCCAATACTGGTACTCCTCAACTTACAACCATTCCTTTAGTGACTGTTTGAAGTCACAGCAGCACTGATCAAAGTTAATTATGACTGTGTTTCACACTAACGACTGTTGCACCATCCCCAGAGTCATGTGATCAAAACTTGGAGGCTTGGCAACTGGCTCATATTTATGATGGTTGCAGTTTCCTGGGGTCATGTGATCATTACTTGAGAACCTCCGACAAGAAAAGTCGATGGGGAAGCCAGATTCACGTAACAACTGTGTCACTCACTTAACCACTGCAATGATTCACTTAACAACTGTGGCAAGAAAGGTCATAAAGTGAGGCAAAATTCATTTAACAACTTTCTTGCTTAGCAACAGAAATTTTGGGTTCAGGTGTGACTGTAAGTCAAAAACTACCTGTATGAATCTGTCCAGTTACTAAGATCAACAGGAAAAGTTCCGTAGGAGAGACTACAATAAATTTGGAACCAGATATCCTGGAAAGGTTCTTCCCCTACATAGTTCCCGGCTGTGGAATGAGCTCTCCACAATGTTGTGCTTGCTCTCCACTGTCTCAGTTTTTAGAAAGTTGTTAAAAACATGTGTGTTCCGCCTGGATTACAATTGTCAAATGTTAATGCTTGCTGTTAAATAACAGCTTTAATATAAAGCTATATTGATTGTGCCTGTTTGTTATACACTATATAAGAGCAACCCTGATTGTCACATTGATTAAGTATAGATCCAATAAAATGGAAAATATTACAAAATATTTTTGTATCAAGGTAATCCTTGACTTATGACCACAATTGAGCCTATAATTTCTGCTGCTAAGCAAGACATCTGTTAAGTGAATCTTGCCCAATTTCATGAACTTTCTTGCCACAATTGTTAAGTGAATCACTGCAGTTGTTAAGATAGTGTGACACGGTTGTTCATTTAACAATGAATCTGACTTCCCCACTGAAGTCGCTTGTCAGAAAGTTGCAAAAGGTGATCACATGACCCCAGGACACTGCAACTGTCATAAATATGAGCCAGTTGCCAGGTGTCCAAATTTTGATCATGTGACTCTGGGGATGCTGCAACAGTCATAAGTGTGAAAAAAATCACTTTTTTCAGTGCCACTGCAACTTCGGTCACTATATGAACTGTTGCAAGGACTACTAACTTTACCTATAATTTGAACATGATTGTGCAAAGTATATGACTGCACAGACAACCAAAACATGTCTCCTGCAATGTAAGTACAATTTTTTATACATCCCTATAATTTTAACAATGTGATAATTCGGGCTATAATTCAACTATTTGAATTCCAGGGTGCAAAGGAATCCTTATGCACAACTTTGGAAACTGTTCATCTTATGAACATATTAATAACAAGTATTTTCTGTTAAATTAACTTTATGTTCAGTTTTATATTAACTATGAATGTAAGTTCATGCCCAATGGTCACGGCAATAAAAAACAATTTTACTGATGATTTAACCTAATATTTCTACCATATATATTCAACAGATCTAAATTCTCACTGACATCTTCACATCTGTCTTATTTTTGAACATTTCTAGTGATTCTATAAAGTAGATATTCTCATGTTCCTTTAGCAAGCATTCGAACCACAGCTTTGTTTAGGAATTGTTCTGCAATATTCACCAAAATTAGTGCAGCTATAACTTAAGCCCATTCTTTCTTTCTCCTATCTTACTAGCCTTGAAATAGTTACATGGCTTATGCCTTTCAAAAGCTTTTTAGAGAGACATTTTCCCATTAATCTTATAGCCTTCTGGACAATATAAATGTGACTGGCCCCTTGCCATGTCTTCAAAGTAATCATTGTTTCTGTGGCTTTCCTGTGAATCTTCAGCAATTTGATTGCATTAAGTGCTTCAGTTAACAGAATCCAAAACAGCATTTGTTTTGCATTGGTTCTAAAAAAAACAATTTCATTCATGTTGAAGCAATTTCCCTCTTCATCAATTGTTACGAAAGGAAGGGATTCCATTTGGAAGCAAAATTTCTTCAACATTGAGGTTTGCTGTCCTATCTTTCCAAATGCTTCAGAATCTGAGCCTTAACAGAAGAGCTTAATAAACGTAAATGCAGCAATCATACGAATATCCCAAACTTTCAGAATTTACAAAATCCATTCGAATGAGTGTTTTGAAAAGAATCAGAGTTGCACTTAGCTTCAGCACTGACACAAATCTTTCAGTAATTCTCATCCATTCTCATATTGGTATCAACTTCATAGTAAGAATGATAGGATACAAATACATTGATGAACTCGCATGAAAAAAAACCCTGTAGATCTCCAGATAGTGCTAGACTAAAACTCCCATCATTCTTGATAACTGGGAACGCTGGTGAGATTGATGTCATTAGTATTCCATATCATCCTGCAGGCAAAAGCTCCCCCATCCATATTGAACAAGGACTGATATTTTCAGTCCTGCTGATTTCATGCATTTGTAAATTCCATGGTTGTGGCTCAGATGTCATTATTTCTTTTTTTCTTTCTTTCATGTCTCCTAAAATATTTTAAATAATGAAATAAAAGAACAAACAGCTAGAGACTTTCATATAGTTATAAGGTAGTCCTTTGGGTTTGAAGAAGATATGCTGTTTTGCAGTTTATCTGTAGACACAGAGGAGGGTCTGTAGTCCCAATGTGGAACCAGAGAGTCTAGCACAGGGGTTCCCAATCGAGGGGGACGAGACGATATTCCAGGGGGTGCAAAAACTTGGGTTCTCAAAATGATAGTGTATATGCATAATTTGTTGCCATTATTTTGAACTTTTGTAAGGGGTGCGAGAATATATCAGAAGCGTTCTAAGGGTGCGGGGTATAGAAAAGGTTGGGGGCCGCTGGTCTAGCATAATCGGGGCATTATTGTAGTAACTGCATTATCCTGTGAATCCGGTCATGGTTTTCTATCAGTTTTTGACAGTGCATGTCTTCAGAACTGGCTCCAGTGGTTTCATAGCACAGAGCTTACCACCAGCTTCTGTCAGCAGCTGCACCTTCCAATTCCCTTGGCTGGATGCATAAGGGTTCTTCCATGGTGTCTGAGGCCTCTTCCCAGACTCCAATACCTCACCACAGAGCAATTGGCCAGGTATATAGTGGTCATTCATTCTGATTTTTGTGCCCCACTCACCTCATCTTTGATAATCAGGGACTCAATGCAGTGCAGTTCACACAATCCAAGACCATGTGGTTGATGACACAGACTTGTCGAACAAATGCTGAAAGTGGAGTGGAGAACATGCATGTGAGATTTCTCCCTTTGTTTGCTGTGTCGTTGGTACAGAGTCCAAAATCAATATAGGAGAGAAGAGATATCCACAGCTCTGTAGACTTTTTGGCTTTGTGGAGATAACAGATGTTGTGTTGTTTGAGCATTCTAGTCCAAAGGCACCCAATGCTCTTGCTGGTCCTGGAGTCAAAGACCCATCGCTTGAGACAATGCTTCCAGAGTATTTGAAGCAAAGCAAATTTATGCCTCCGTTACATGACAACTGGGCAAAGTTCAAATATTTCCAAGGAAAAAAAAGGAGAAATAGGGATACATTTATATTTATGTTTTCCAGTTTACTCAAACTGTACCTTTTTCAAAAGGCCCTAAAAATGTGCCAGCGAGTGTGGGAACCACAAATGGAGATGGGAGCCAATCAACTGGTTGTGTTGTTGTTGCCATGAAGAGTATGAATGCGTGATGGTTTCTTATGGTTTTTTTTTAATGTGGTGTATTTCTAAATATTGTAAGCCACCTGGAGTCACTTGGTTGGGTGGCAATACAAATTTGCTTAATAAAATAAAATAATTTCTCGTTATGAATCTCTGAAAAATTTTATAGTGCTGACTTGTTTTCGTCACTCTTTGATAATCAGAAAAAGGTTTTAAGCAAGTTAGCAGTTTCAGCTGATCAAGTCATAGTCAATGCGGAATGCATATTTTCATTCCATTCCCGTCTCTGGAAAAGAAAGATTCCACATGTGTGCCTGCCAGTGTACACTGATACAACTGTTAACACATTTTTCTGTAAAAATTGCATCTGTCCAAAAACTCAGAGAACAAGCTGCACTCTGATCCCATCGATGCGTCTTTTATACTGGAGCCAAGAAACATTCTTTGATAACAGTTTCATCTTCTGAATGGTGTAAATCACTATTTGCTATCTTACAAAAACTATCTGAAACAAGGCAAGGCTCTAGGAGCTAAATATGTATGTGGTACGAAGTGGCCTGCAACTGTTGTTCAGTACAAATGTCTTCCTTTTTACTGCTTTGAGGATCACTTTATGAATTCTACCTAATCCTAAATCAATGTATCATTTCAGCATAACTACATTTCATTTGAAAAAATGTTTTTCTGCAATTCGTTTAGGTATTCATAAAATAGCCTTCTGCACATCATGCCTAGGCTTGTCCATTATCAGATCAGTCCACTACCTAGTCATTACCATCTCAATCTATATGTAGCCTTCTCAATGCAACCAGGGTATGTGGAACACCGAGGAGGAAAATTACAGGATCTAATGAACTGCTTTTTGAAATATAATTCAGTATAAAAGAAAAAAGGGAAATAAAAACAAAAGTATGTTCTATTGTACTTGAAGAAAGAAAGAAAGAAAGAAAGAAAGAAAGAAAGAAAGAAAGAAAGAAAGAAAGAAGGAAGGAAGGAAGGAAGGAAGGAAGGAAAGAAAGAAAGAAAGAAAGAAAGAAAGAAAGAAAGAAAGAAAGAAAGAAAGAAAGAAAGAAAAGATTAAATTTGTATGTGTATGAGATAAAAATGTTGTGCATGTGAGTGTATGTGTGCACACATATACACACCCATACTTAGCAGGAACTGAGTTAAGCATGCACCTGTTTGCCACTAGTACAAGTCACTTTTATTTCTCAGAATATTATTTTGAGTATTCCGTTTCCCAACCAACTTTTTAATTAAAAAAATGAAAAGCAACTAATCTCGCCTACAATCACTGCATTCCTGAGCACAGTGAAAGCTTGTTCCACAATTCCCTCTGATGGCCACTGAACTCAACTCTTCCAAAGGCTTCTAAAGCCCATTTCAAAACCATGCATGGGAATAAATGTCTGCACCCAAAAAAGAATTCAAAAACACCTTAGGTACAAAATTCTTTTTCTTGCTAGCCACAGAGTGTAAGTACATTGTGTAATGAGAAAATCAGGACTGAAGGCCCCAAGCCAACCTTAAACTCAGTGGGGTGTGGCTTTTGCTAAGACCTTAAATCACAGGCTTTATAACAAGAATAATGAATTATCAGAAGGTGTGATTGAAAAAAAAATCACATTGGTTACTGAAATGCTAATCAATGAAAGCCTTTTAGAAGCTCCATATGTGATAAAGGCAGTATGCACATGTTATTTCAGGTGAACAAAACATGCTCAGGCACTTTATCATGCTCCTGCATGTTCTGTATGATTGCTAATAATTTACTTAGTCTTTATCTCTATGTCTGCCCTGTCCAATTAAAACTCCATTTAAATGTTTTATAGCACTAACCTATATATTTTAACAGTCTAATTTCCCATAGACTCTCTCTTCCATTGTAACTGTCTCACTGTTCTGGTTCCTCCCCCCACCCCCAGCCTTGAATCTAGCAAATACACACTTTTCAAGCAGTTTAATCATCTGTCTTGGTAGATGTTCCATTTGCTTTTGGTAATATTGGAGTGGGTAACAGCAGGATTTTCCTCCTGATATTCTTTTGATACAGGACAGCAGCAATTGAAGCAGTTCCTGGCACTTTCCATACACCTAAGACTTTCTTTGCACTCCTGGGGTTGGTAACTGTTGAAAGAATATGGTCACTCTTTGTACACAGGGAGTCCTCAACTTACATCCACAACTGAGCCCAAAATTTCTGTTGCTTAAGCAAGACAGTTGTTAAGTGAGTTTTGACAAGTTTACAATCTTTCTTGTCACCACTCTTTTAAGTGAATCACTGCTGTTACCTAAGTTGGTAACCCGGTTCTTAACGTGAATCTTCGCCATTGACTTTGCTTGTCAGAAGGTTGTAAAAGGTGACCACATGACCCCGGGACACAGCAACCGTTATAAATATGAATCCATTGCCAAGCATCCGAATTTTGATCATGTGACCATGGGGATGTTGCAATGGTCATAAGGGTGAAAAATGGTTGTAAATCACTATTCCCAGTGCCAGGTAACTTCAAATAAACGCTTGCCTATATTTTCATCAGGTCTTTCATGATAAAAAGTAGAGCTAAGCGTAGTGAGGAGCATTCTCACCAGTATAAGGTCAGACTTCACTATCATGTCAAAGCAAGTTGGTTGAGCTCTCGCTTTTGCTCCCACCAACACAGTTCATACGGCCATCTGCATTTCTTCCTAGAATCCCCATGGTTGCACTTTACCGACGTGAATGAGGAAAGGAAAGAAAAACATCAATTTTTGGCTAGCACCGACATGATCACACGCCAACTGTTTCAACAATAAAATATAGATAGTCCTCGACTCACAACAGTTCATTTGATGACCGTTCAAACTTAGTGGGAAAAGTGACTTATGAGCGTTTTGCACACGATCACTGCAGTATCCCCATGGTCATGTCATCAAAATCCAGATGCTTGGCAACTGGCTCGTATTTATGACGGTTGCCGTGTCCCGGGCTCCTGGGATCACCTTTTGGAAACTTCTGATAAACAAGTCAATGGGGAAGCCAGATTCACTTAACCACTGCAATGATTCACTTAACAACTGTGGCAAGAAAAGTCCTAAAATGGGGCAAAACTCACTTAACAAATGTCTCACTTAGAAACATAAATTTTGGGCTCAATTGTGGTCGTATGTTGACTACCTGTATTGAAGCTTCACAGGTTTACAAGGATTTCACAAAATAAGGTGCAATTCGGCAAAAGATTAGATTTTATGTTATCTGGAAATATTTTTTTTTTTTTAAAAAAATCTTGGTAGCTCAAGATTTTTTAGCTTCTTAAAAGCTTTTCCAAACAAGTCAAAATGTGTTGTTGGAGTACGACTTACAGAATATCTTATCACAATCACTCTGGGTATGTATGATAAAAATAATAATTCAGACCTCAATATTACTATTAAAGTTTCTTGCTTCATCAACATGTCTGTACTATGCTTTAAAAGCATTACAATAACTTCTAAAATCAGGAAACTGCATATACAACTTTATTTTTATATTGAATTTCAGTAAGAGAGTCAAAGCAGCTTCTCTGATTCCATGACTTCAACTCAAATCTAGTTAAAGTTAAAAACCCTCACAACAGTGTAACAATGCTATTTCATTAGTTTTCTCACTAAGATAAAACTGGCTACAATTCAGTTTCACATTCATTTGGCAAAGCATCTTGTGACCTAATTGCTATTTCATCTTAATTTTCTGAATCTATCAAGAACTGAATAGCATTATCAATATTTTACTGGTTATGATAAGAACAGCATTCTACCATAATTATGGCTGAGCAACAATTTAACTGGGTGACTTGTATTTTCAGCAATCGAGTGGAATCTAACCTAGAAACTTTTCTTTGACATCTTTTAAAACAATGTTTTGCATATAACTACTCAGAAGCATGATGATCTCAGATGGGTTTGTATAAAACTACAGCACTGACCTTGCTCTAGTTTCAGGAGCAAACTGTTTGACTTAGAAGATTTTCACTATATGTATGTCAGGAAAAAGAAACCAGGCACCTTAATTGCAATGAAATTCTGAAATGCCATAAATTATAGTCCTAACTTTTAAGCTTATCTATTAATTTTAAAATCGAATTGGTTTTGTTTTAGAGCATAGCCCTTTCCAGCTGTTCCTCAGGATTATTTTAAAGTTGGAAAAGAAAAGGTAAAGAATATATTTGAGATTTACTGATGGATAAAGCAACAAAGAAATGTTGCTCCCCTGAGAATGCAAAGTGAAATCTGGAAATCTGATTAAGGAGAGAATTACCAAACCAGTTCTTACTTTAAAATGACATTCTATCCTAGCTTGAGACTAAAGTCCTTGAGGAATTCTGTCTATCCCAATCAACAAGACTTCAAAGTGACCAGCATTTTTCCTATTTAATTCATCTTTTTTAGAAGAGTTCTGCTTCCTAGTCAATCATGATAGGATTTAGGATAAAATGTGAAATATGGCCCAAAATTGGAAATATTTTCTTTGTTCAGAAGTCAAAGAGGGGTAAGAATGTTTCATATATAGTAAAACTGAAATGGGCTGTTATTTAAGGTATTTAAGAAATTAATATTACATTCTAATTCCCAAATTGTGCAAATGCTGTTATTTTATGTAAGATATGTTAGTATAAATAAATCTTACCACTTCCTAAAAGTTGAATTAACATAAACAGAATGTACTTATTTCCCTTTTCTAAACTGACCTATCAATTCTGAATAAGTGGATCTGTTACATCTAGCTATTTCTTTAACATATGTAAAAATCTCTGCAGGAGGCAGCATCAATCCAATCTTGTTTGGTTCAGAAGTTAGCTAGAACCAGACCTGGTTGTAACTTGAATGGACTTCACCATAAATAAAGCTAAACAAAACATATCCTAAAACAACCACAGCTAGACAAACTGCTTCTGAACTACTGCTAAGAAAACTGCAGAGTTGCATCAATATAAGCATCAAAAATCAAATATGCTCTCAACATTTCTTTTATCAGACTTAACATAATTCAGACAAAATCCAGCAATACATTGTTTTGGTTTGCCACAAATACTGAGCCAATTCAAAAAATTACACAAACTTATATATACAAACTTATATATACAAACTTATATACATAGATAGATAGATAGATAGATAGATAGATAGATAGATAGATAGAAAGATAGATAGATAGATAGGCAGTTTGGCGGGTTGAATCCCGAGTGCCGCGTAACAGAGTGAGCGCCTGTTACTTGTCCCAACTCCTGCCAACCTAGCAGTTCGAAAGCACGTAAAAATGCAAGTAGAAAAATAGGGACCACTCCGGTGGGAAGGCAACAGCGTTCTGTGCGCCTTTGGTGTCTAGTCATGCCGGCCACATGACCACGGAGACGTCCTCGGACAAGCGCTGGCTCTTCGGCTTTGAAACGGAAATGAGCACCGACCCCTAGAGTTCGAAACGACTAGCACACATGTGTGGGGGAACCTTTACCTTTATATATACACTATACAGTATACCATATAATTACAGATCTATAAAAGTCTTTCTAGCTATACACTCCATTGCTCTTACCACACTTTACTTTTTAATGCTTTAAGATAGCAAGTCTTCAAACAATTGAAACTCCCATCTTGTCTGACTCAGAAATCTATGCTCAGATTTAGATTAAGCTACAATCTTAAAGCAGAGTAATCATAGCTTTGAATGAAAGAATCAAGTACAGGAACGGAACTTTTTTGAATTAACATTTTTGTCTAACAAAAAAGGTCATAAGACTTGTTAGTACAGCAACTTAATATGCAGAAATATAATTATTTTTCACTCAAATTTAATGGCAGGCAGGCAAGCAGGTACATATCCCCTTATTTCTAGTTTTCACTATATTATGTATCGATGTCTGAAATGTTCAAAACAATGATTTGCCCCCACACCAGTTTGAATTAAATTCTGTAAGGTTTTTCATTTTGCTTAATTTTTAAACTAATGATAATATCTGGCTCATTTTTATGTACATGTAATCAGAAGATTGAATTCTGAGAATCTAAGTCCACATATCTTCAAGCTGCCAAAATTGAGAAACACTGCAGTAGAGTATTCAATATACCTTTCCCTATCAGCTTTCATTATTATCAAGAGTGTCCACAGAGTGTGGGCTAAAAGGTCAAGATGGTTGGTGTGATCCAACCTCTGCCTGTTTTTTATGTACCTTATATGTCCTTATCAGTTATGTACAGATACAAAAAATGAATACTATTTTTAATGGAAAGGATTTCAGGATATTTTCCAATATGAACAAGTTTTAAGAAAATCAAAATATCATTAAGTATACATTACACCTAAACAAACTTGACTGTCAGGTTTTAAAACATCACAATTGACTATTTGTATTTCTATTACAAATATTGTGACATTAAGAACATTTAGGACTACTATTCCTGAAATAATGTGCACAGAATTTGTGTTGTAAAATAGCTTGTTAAATAGTCACCAATTTAAGCTTTTAATTTAATAACCTTATTGTTAAAAAAAATAACTTCAATAAATAAGTTCAATTTGTTATATACTCAAAACATAGGTCAATAGCAGGGTTTTTCAACTTTGGCAATTTTAAGATCTGTGGACTTCCAGAATTCCCCAGCAATTCTGTAAGTTGAAGTCCATATATTTTAAAGTTGCCAAAACTGAAAAATACTGTTATAGTATCTCAGTCTCTTTGTGTTTATTATGTTCCTGGGCATATTCTGAGTTACTTTTTATGAGCATATGTTCCAGGTGTATAGGATCTGCATCAAAAGTAGTGTTTTCTCAAGAAAATCCTGCTACTTTATGTAGAGAATATTTTATTTTTTAAAAAGATCCTGTTTACTAATAGTACATAACTTCTTCAAATTTCTCCAAAGCTCTAATCTTGATTCCATTTTTATTTTAAAATCACACCAGTTCATGTTTTTCCCACTTTAGAAGGAGGCATTATAAAATTAAAAGTAGGTGTGCATTTCCATTAAATTTAGGACCAAAACACTTGTTATAATGATTATGTAATATGCAACTGACTCTCTTCATTATTTTTGAAAATAACCATGAACCATAATCTGGATAAGAGTCACTATGTACCCAAGAGGTGTTTAATTATTTCTCTCTCTTCCACCCTTTTGGTCCCTGAAATTAGTCTCCTTAATATAGAACAAAATATTCACCACTGCCTTTAAAAAAAAAGTCCTAAGGCTAATCAAGCAGCCGCACTAACATGGTTAAAAGAATGGATAACTCTTAGAAATAAAAGACTATTATACTTAGAAGGGCATGACCTACAACGTGGATGGCATGCTTTCCTATGGTATGGAAAGAACAAAATTCACAACTACTTTCAAAACCACTACATAAGAAATGCACTGCTTTTGACACGAGAAAAGGTAAAATCAAGAACTTACCTGAAAATACCAGGATGGATTTTGACAATGGAGGCATTCGTGCACCCAAACTTAATTAATTATAAGAAACCTGTGACTTATAAAATATCTTGAATACTAATGGGAAACTACAAACTAAACAAGAACTGGAAGAACAGGGCATTGAGCTAGCATGGTGGCCACAACTGTAAATGTTCGCAGTCGGTGTTGGCAGGGGGGCAGAGGTCGACCTTGAGGCCTCTCATTTGTGGAGTCCCTCAGGGGTCGGTCCTCTCGCCTCCCCTGTTCAACATCTATATGAAGCCGCTGGGTGAGATCATTCATGGCTTTGGAGTTGGGTATCATCAGTATGCTGATGATACCCAGCTTTTCATTTCGACCCCAAACCACCCCAGTGATGCCCTCGACATGATGTCCTGTTGCCTGGAGGCGGTCTGGGTCTGGATGGGGAGGAACAGGCTTTGGCTCAACCCTGACAAGACTGAGTGGCTGTTCGTGCCGGCATCCCGGGAAATTCAGATTACTCCATCTCTTGCCATGGGAGGTGAGCTATTGCCCCCCCGTAGATAGGGCGTGCAACTTGGGGGTCCTCCTAGACTCACAGGTCTCTTTAGAAGATCATATTGGAGCTGTGACTAGGGGGGCCTTTGCCCAGGTCCACCTGGTGCGCCAGTTGCGGCCCTATCTGGACCGGGATGCCTTGCATACAGTCACTCATGCGCTCGTGACCTCTCGTTTGGACTACTGTAATGCTCTCTACATGGGGCTGCCCTTGAAGACCACTTGGAGGCTCCAACTGGTGCAGAATGCAGCCGCGCGAGTTGTGTTGGGAGTCTCCCGATACTCCCATGTTACACCTTTGCTCCGCGAGCTGCATTGGATGCCTGTTGCCCTCCGGGTGAGATTCAAGGTGTTGGTAATGACTTACAAAGCCCTACATGGCATGGGTCCGGATTAACTACGGCAACACCTGCGGCCGGCGTCAACTTCCCTCCGTCCAGTGCGCTCCCACAGAGAGGGCCTCCTCAGGGTGCCTCCGATCAAAGAATGTCGACTGGTGGCCCCCAGGGGGAGGGCGTTCTCTGTGGGCGTGCCAGACCTGTGGAACCGCTTGCCGGTTGAGCTCCGGATGGCCCCCAACCTTCGCTCCTTCCGGCGGGATCTAAAAACTTACTTATTTGAGCAATCCGGCCTGGTTTGATGGGTTTGGGGGTTGGGGTTTTAACATGGTTTTTAATTATTGTATATATCGGGCATAATATTTAATTGTTTTTTAACTTTTGTACTTTGTCTGTTAATACTTATTGCCCTGTACACCGCCCTGAGTCCTTCGGGAGAAGGGCGGTATAAAAATTTTATTAAATATAAATATAAATAAATAAATGCAAATGAGATATGAGAAAAATGCAAAAATACATGGTTTTTACAAAGACCAGACAGTGTTAGACCAGATACTATTATCGTCAGATGACAAATTGATTAAGAAACTGTACAGCTTTCTGTTAAATTTAAAGATGGAAGATGAACAAGTTAAAGAAACAATGATAATTTGGGCAAAAAACTTTGGGCACAATGTAGAGTTAGAAAAATGGCAAAACTTATGGGAAAGAAACTACTAAATAACAAGGGCAGCTACTTATAAAGAAATTTTATACGAAATGTTCTACAGTATAGATTACCACATGCAGGACTAGCAAAAATGTTTAAAAATATGTCTAGAAATTGGAAATGCAGACAAAATTCAGGCACATGTTATCATCTTTGGTGGACATGTCCTAAAGCAAAGAACTATTGGTCAAAAATACATAGGTAGCTAGAAAAGATGATAGGAACACATTTATTTATTTATTTATTTATTTATTTATTTATTTATTTATTTAATTGGATTTATATACCGCCCTTTCCCGAAGGACTCAGGGCGGTTGTAGACTATAAACCAAAATTATTTCTTTTAGGTATAATTTCAGAAAATTATGATAAAAAATGTGCGTACTTAATATTACATATATTTATAGCAGCGAGAATTACATTTGCTCAATACTGGAAAAATGAAGAAATACCATCTGAAGAAGACATAATTAAGAAAATTTTGTGGACTGTGCAGAAATGGATAGGCTCACACTGAAAATGAAGGGGAAGCAAGATTCAGAATACTTTCAAACATGGGAAACATGCTTACTAAATACTAAAGTTTGTTACTGTAAAAAAATCAATAAAATATACATTAAAAAAGGAACAATACTAAATTAAGAGAATGCAGACTTCTTACCAGGCAGGAAAACAAAATGTCTTAAGTAGACCTCAACATAACTGAATGCAGAAGTTAATTTTAAAGCAAGTACTATTTCCTTCAAAAGTTGAGGGACCTCCTAAATACCTCTATTTTCTGCAGCCTGGGAAATTCAGTTTGGCTGCATATATATGGCTTACAGAAGACTACAGCTACAGCAGTCTGACTGGATATTGCCCCATTCTGACTATGTTAAAATTTATCATATTCAGTGACCTAACGAGGCCTGCCTTCTTTTATCAAGAAATAAAGAGAAAAGTACTAGTCACTGTGTAACTCTAAAGACCAAAGTCAACACATGGAAGCAATTAGATATTACTTTTATTCTGCCTTTATGAAACAGTAGAAAAGGTGGTGTAAACGGATTTTTAAGGGCAACAACCTCCATAATTTGTATTTGGACTAATCCAGACATAATAAATTTTCAGTCCCGAAATACTTATCAATGCTCCTGAATCATACCTTATGATCTATAAAACCTTTAAAAGGTAGGCAAATTTTTTTCCAGGCATTATATATACATTATGATCAATCTTTCCAAATTGTGTTTAAAATCAAAATTTACAGTGTAACTTTAGGAACCAATTTCTTTTTAAATCTAGACCAAGGGTGGGAATAATAATTATACTGGTTTACTTTTAAATATGAATTGACCCAATCTGCATTTCACAAACTTTTTTTTAAAAAAGAATCGATTTTATGTTTCTACAAACATTGCAAAACATTTCTTAGACAAAAGAGAAAAGAAACATTGAAATAAATTTGTATTGAAACATGTTAGAATTTCCTAGTCTATATGATATTTAACTGTATTAAGTTTATTTTAATTAAAAATACATAATTAAATGTGAACCTGTTATTTTGTAATATACCTATCTGACCCCAAAATACCCTTGGGACACCAAACAGCATCACGTGGGGCTTTGTTAATGGAAATCAATCTACTCAAACATTTGGATGCATCTGTACTTGCCAACAATTATATTTTATTGAATACAAATATGCACTATTTTCTGTACAGACTAAGGAAAAATATTTACTGTATATCAGATTCACAAACTTATGTTTTAAAAATACAAAACTTACAGAGAGAGAAATGGACATGTTTTACCGTGGCAAACTTTTTATTTACGGTAATTCTAGTTTCCACTGTCAGTCATGAGTCAACAAAGTACTTGGAAACCATTCATGAGTGGACTGAAATTCATCAATCCAACGAATCAGCCCAAAAGCACTTAACAAAGAAACAATTCCACTGAAATCTTTGGACAGAAAGTTAAGATAATGAGACTCATGTCTTTTTTTGGGGGGAAAGACCTTTTAAAAATACTTTCTGGTACAAGGAAAGATATAGCTTTTAGAAAGTTAGACCTGCCAAGTACATGGCTCCACTCAACAGCTAAAAGTGTTTCCATCTGGAAATCTGATTTAAAACCAATGGAAGAAATTTGATTGGGGTTTGTGTCATAAAATACATCTTCAGCATGCACACTATGATCAAAAAGTGAAATACAGTAGTCTGAATTTAAATGATTATCAACAGGAGAAAAATAGCTACACGCAGTGTTTCAAATTACTTGAGCAGACATTATAAAAACTTATTTCTGTAGAACTTCCTATGATTATTATTCTGTAAGAGATTGTACATAAAAGATGTTAGAATTTAGTTCCATTTTTCCTCCCACAATATTCAGACACAGAGTGAAATATTTCTGTAAGCATACAACCTCAGCATATATGGTTGCACCCTGAATACAGCTCAATGCTTCTGTGAAAATTAAAAGGTGATTTCCTACTAAAATGGATGCCGGGAGACAGTTTCCCATCAGAAAAATATAATAGCTGAGAACAGAGAAAAGCATTCACATATTTCTTTCACTACTTTGAATTCATAGCTGTGTAAAATTCTCACAGTTACTGCACAGTTACTATACCAAACAGAAGTAGATTCAGCCATAACGCAATTAACTGTTCTGTTCAAAGGACTGCTAATGAGATGTTAATGAAGTTGGTCAGCTCAGCTAGTTACTAATTAGCTACTGTTTCTGCTATGGTCTGTAAAGTTACGAACACAGTTCTAAACAGTTCTAAACTAACTCCCTCTTTCTTTCCAAAATCATATTCATTTTTTAAACTATTTTTCTCTATATTTAATTTTAAACTATGTTTAAATGCTCAAATTTATTGCACTGTTTATTTTGAAAAAAAAATGCTACCTGTTATTAACATGAAATAGATCATTACTCTGAAAACTATTTCTTAAAGTTTAATTTTATTTCTTAAATTTTAAGAAAAATTGCTACATTGTACCCCAGGTTTATAATATGCCACTTCTCAGGACAGGTTAATTTTTATACTCTCCTAATGTAAAAGGCAAATGGAAATAAGTAGATTTTCTATGTTCCATACTAAATAGTGTTCAAGTGATTAACACAAAATTGGACAGTATGCAAGTACTCCAAAACTTAATTAAGAACAAATAAATTTCTATTTTCTTCTTCCTATGCACCGAGGTCTACTAATATTAATATATTGCTTTAATTATTCAGAATGTTCTAGTACAGTAAACTCTCAATTTAACAGACCTTGATTTTATTGACTTCAGATTTAATGGACAGTATCTGCTGGATTCACACTTCCCCTGAATTATCATTATTGTAGTGGGACTTCCTGCTGCAATAACAATTATTCTTCAGACATTATTTGTACAGAATTGTATTTGCAAGATACCTGGCCACAAAGCAGAAAGCAATTAAAAGAGTGAGGCTGATAAAACATGTTCACCAAATCATTGTTTACTCATTAAATCTAATTTTCTGATATTAGCACTTCTTTACTAGGAGCACTTAACAAGAAGCGTGGATGGGGGAGGCAGGCAGATTTGCTCCCAGGCACCTGCCCCACCGTTCCAGGTCATCCTCTGTTAGCTCAGAGTTGGGTGTCACTCTGCAATCCATATTTGGAGAAAGCCTACAATATTCCTTTCTCTCATTTCACCAAGATCACCTCTGTGGTTTATGCCTACTAGAGCAATCAAGCAAGAAACAGCAATAGATCTTCTAGACTTGGGGAAGATAGTGAGTTCAGTATGAAAGGAATAGAACAATAAAAAGCTAGAAAAGGTAAAACAAGGAGGTACATTTATGCTATACTAGAGTGTCATGGGACTTAAATACAGCCCAACATTTCTGTTGCTAAATAAGACATTGTTAAGTGAATTTTGCTCCATTTTACAACCTTTCCTGCCACAGTTGTTAAAGTGAATCACTGTAGTTTGTTACTAACTGTTACTAACTGGAACTAACTAAGGTGGTTGTTAAGTGAATCTGGCTTTCCCATTCACTTTGCTTGTCAGGAAGGTTGCAAAAGATGATCACATGACTTCAGGACACATAATAAATATGAATAAATTGCCATGTGTATGAATTTTGATCACATGACCATGGAGATGCTCAACAGTTCTAAGTGTGAAAAAAGTCATTTGTCACTTATTTTAGTGCCACTGTAACTTAGGATGGTTACTAAATGAAAGGTTGTAAATCCAATTCATCATTTAACAGCCATTTAGCTTTAATAGGCACCCATCCTTCCCAATTAGTTCATCTATACAAAGTTATTTAAATATTTTTAAAGTTAAATATGTCCTCTTAAAGGGATATTTACCATCAGTCATTTGAATTGCACAAGGATGAAATTATACTCCTTGTCTAACATTCCCAATTTGAGAAAAATATAGCAAGTTTCAGAAAACATCCTTTTCTTTAAACCTATATCCCAGTCCATAACCACCTGCCCAAGATAAAAATAAAGTTGGAAAAGAATGTGTTATTTAATGCTAACAATAACTGCACTGTACATTGTTCTTTTAAAATTGAAGGGAACATTATATTGAACATTTGAAGTGAATGCAGCATATTAGTCAAACAATTTTCTACAAAACCTAGGAAGACAGTGTGTTTTAACAATTGGGAAAAATCCACCCCCGCCCCCATATAACCAAGGCAAAGAAAACAGTACATTTTATGTTATCCTTTTTAAGTTACTGGAATTCATGCCTGGTGAACATGCTTCTTGAATAAATCCTCCCAGACCATCTTTTGAAGTTATCAAATCCATGATGTGTATCTAAATTAGTTTAATTATGAATCAGCACAGCAAACAATGACTGATTTATTCGTATGGAAGATCTTTTTATCCTCCGCTAATTGGCAGGAATGTGTCACATCTGAGTGCCCATATTACTGTCATTTGTACATTGGTTGGCAAGAACAATGAGGCCTCTTCTACTGGGCTATGAACATTCACAGGGCTGGCCTTCACTTGGAATTCTCCCATTGTCCTCAGTTCTCTTTCCTTTTATTCCTCAATACGAACATTGTTATAAGTATATTGTTCAGATAACAGTAAATAACTACAGATGCTTGCTTAAAAGTGAACAGATTCCCCAGCCATACTTGGGAAAGGAAAAGAAACAATAAATGGACAGTTTGAGTTTAAACTAGCAAAGGAAAAAGAGATTTCTAACAAGAAGTAAATTATACAATACTTTGGAAGGAAAACCAACATTGTTTTAAAAATTAACATAGGGAATCCTCAACCTATAACAGGTCATTCAGTGACTGTTCAAACTTACAACAGCAATGAAAAAAAAATGACTTATAGCTGTTTTTCACACTTATGATTATTGCAGTATCCCCATGGACATGTGATCAAAATTCAGATGTTTGGCAATTGGTTCACATTTATGACAGTTGCAGTATCCTGGGGTCATGTGATCACCTTTTGTGACCTTTTGGCAGGCAAAAGTCAATGGGGAAACCAGATTCTCTTAACACCATGTTACTAACTTAACCACCATCATTCACCTAACTATTGTGGCAAGAAACATCGTAAAATGGGGCAAAACTCACTTAACAACTGTCTCCGCAACATAAATTTTGGACTCAGTTGTGATCCTAAGTCAACAACTGTCCATTCTTGCCTTGCCTGTCTTTCTTAATCTATTCTTATTAAAAAAAACGTCAAATGCTATAATCTACATTTGTTGCTCTGCAAAAGAAAGTTGAAAAGTCCACTCCAAAGCTTTCTAGCATATGGAAATAATGAGAGCAAAACATTAGAAGATGATATCCTCTCCAAGGGAAAAATATGAATATGAATATGACCTACTTTCAAACCAAAACTATCTCACCGCGTCTGGATTTGAGAATACATTCAAATGCCAAAGTTTGGTAAAGCTAAATACATTCATGTGTGATCCACTGGTCATGAAAAGCAGGTGGATGAAACAAATAGAAGAGAAAAAAATGATAATATGACACAGAAAGACTAGGCTGGGACTTACTGATGAGAACAAGAATAATGTAATAACTGTGGCAATACATATACCGGTAATTATAAGTGAAAATGTCATAGATAAATTCTGAAATATCCATGACAAAGCAATTTGTTAAGACAACGATATGATGCTTATCCCAAACATGTGAGAAGTATGTTACTTATGGTAATGGTTTTCATTATCTCAATGTCTGTTGGTAAGAGCACATTAATTATTTGAACCAAGAGAACTTTTTTACTGCTTATTCAAAATACATTACCACTAATCACAGTGCTGTAGTCAATTTACATCAGTGGTGTCAAATTGCCGGCCCACGGGCCGGATGGATCATACAGCAGCCGCGCTCACTCCATTGCCGGCAATGGCAAAGCAGTCCCATGGCGTCATGAGTTTGACATGTCTGGTTTACATGATATCATCTGTTTATATGTGCTACTTGGCATTAAGTTTCTGAGGCAATAAAAAAGAAGACAAAATACTTAAATGCCACTGCAGCCCTATAAAACAAGTCAACTTCATTCTTTAAAACAAGAACAACTTGCTTATGCTGTGCATCACAGCAAGTTCTCAAAACAGATTGCATACATTAACTTCAGAATGAAACTATAGGCACTCACACGAAGAACGAAAATAAAATGAAGATTAAGCAGCAAATGCACATCTAAACTGGTTAAGTCTTGACTTGGTTATTAAAAGCAGAGTGAGCCTGCTAAGACCTGCTTAGGGTGCATGTGTCATGACAGAGACAATGACAAATGTAGATATGTGTCTTGAATTCTCTTTTCCCACTGTAGGAAAATTAGCATTTTGGGCAGAAATCCCGAGAATTACTTTCCTGGGATCCCAGGTAGAAGAAGGCTGACCCAATGACATTCCCTAGGAATTAATAAACAGTGAAACATCAGCCACAACAACAAAAGCAATTTCTTCTCTGTTTTTTGCAAGAAGCTGCTGCTCTTTTATTCTAACCTCTTGGTGTTTTCTGCAAAAAATAATGGCCATGAGTACTAAGATCATCAGTTAAAAGCACATTGTCAATTTAGTTGTGCATGATAAGATTTTTTTTAAAAAAAAAGTGGTATGAAAGTATTGTACCAAAGCTAATTCTCTTTCAGGATAAACAATGCTGTGCAGAAAACAGAAAAGGGATCCAACACACAGACAGACCTATTTTACATCTATGCACTGTACAGCTCTGTATCTTTCTATCCGAGTCTATCATATCCTTTTGTTCTCTAGCTCCTCACTTCTTTTCATCAATTCCTTCCAACACAATGACCTTCTCAGTCCTACCCTTTTTTCTTATCCCATTCACTTTTCCTTTGTTTTGTGATTCAATCGGCATGCATTATATAACCAACACACTTCATCATGCTGCTTTCATAGTAGTCCCTCACTTTCGTGTGCAATCCACCTTCATTCAACCTCCGTTTTATTTTTGATCTTACCTCTTGATTCACCACATTTCTACCATATTCCCACAGCATGCCACTCATTTGTATGCTTCTCCTGACCAAGGATATGTACATCTGATGCAGGAAAGGTGTTTTGGAGGGGGTGTGAGTACTCTTTAATGCCCTCTTAAGAATTTTTTTCTTGATTCCCAAAAAAGCCTCAATGTTGTCCATGTCCTTTGGCTGCCTGCTCGATGCTTCTCACACTTCCCTGCGGTAGTATACAGTGCTATTTCAAAAAAAACCCCAAAGCATGGCTTCATTAGGGATCTAGTCCATACCACACCCTTTCCTGCTTTAGATATGAATACTGCACAACCCTATCAATAGTCAGCTGAGGAGTTAAACCTCTGGTCTGTAGACCCTCGCCTTGGTATGAAACTATACTGCACTTTCCAAATTTTGCTGTTACCTTCTCTATCCTTTCAACAAAAATCAGACAAACATCTTTCAAGGTACACACAGCCAGTGTGATATTGTATGAGGTTTTCATTAGTCTTATTATCTTCCTCTTTGTACAGAGGAACAATAACAACATTCTTCTCAATTCACAGATGCAGAGTTCACACTCATTAAAGAAGCTGAACAGCATTTCACATCCCTAATTTAACAGTTCCCCAGATATACCATTTATATGTGCAGCTTTGCCATTCCTTTTTGAATGCTCACATAACATATATAGCTCCGATTTTCTTGCTTTAGATTTATAGACCATGGGGGCGGCGGCAGGGGGTGGGTAGCCAAAACAATTATTTTGCTCTAATGGAAAGACTTCACTACCCAGCTCTGATGGAAAGACTTTACCACCCAGACTTGCTATCTTGATTGTAAATGTTGCTAGCCTGCTTATGAATAGCTATCAATCTAATAGAAAGCCTGGCCAAAATTACCCAGTGTGGTCAAGGCTCAATACCATCTTTATTAAATAGCTACGTTCTATATACTGTAGTTCATTATTTATTTACTTACTTACAGTATTTTATTTTAAAACATTTTGTATAGCCGCTTATCTTAAAGCCTAACTCTGGCTAGTTTACAACCCCAAAGTAAAATAAGAAATGTAACATTAAAAACAAATTATAAAACCAATGTTTTGGAAGGTTTTTTTTCTCCTTTTTCTTGTGTCTGTGGGAGAAGCTTTTGTCATTTCAATTCCATTCTCCAACAAATCGCCTAGGTTCTGTAGAAATCTGTAAAATACACTTACCAGCATTTTTATTGTTCATTTTCATTCAAAATCAAGTTAATATTGTTGTTTTTCATTCCATTCAGTCTGCTGAAGGATTAGCATATAACCGTCTTCAATCTGCATTTCCTCTGCTTTTGACCTGCATTGTTCTTTGCTCTCTTTAACTACAGTTTTGCAGCTGTCTTCTTCTATCTACAACACTCAATCGCGTCACGTGACGTATCACAACATTTTTTTGGTCTTTGCGGAGTCTTGCTCTGGCCTGCACCTTCTGAAATCAATTAGCTGCGGGAACTCTGCATCTTTGCCGGACAACTTTGTGCTACCTCATAGTCCACTGGTGCAAATTCCCTTGCCATTTTAAATACTGTGGGATCTGAAGAATTGTACTAAAATGCAGTGCTCTTTAAAATCTACTCCTGCTTCCATCAAGCCCTACACAGCTGACTAAGATCACGAAATTTGACAAATTTAAGTATCTTCATTGCTTGACTCCTGGTGACTCTCTAGACTACTTTCTACAATTTTCTTAGCAAAGTTTTTCAGAAGTAGTTTGCCATTGCCTGTTTCCTTGGGCTGAGAGAAAGTACCGTAACTGGTCCAAGGTCACCCAGCTGGCTCTGGTCAACTCAGGGTGGACCAGAACTCACATCTCATTTTTTAGCCAGATGTCCTAAATACTACAGTAAACTGGCTCATATCTTTACGGCTGGTCAGAGACAAATACAGAATTCTGGAAACTGTGAGAAGAATTTCCTGCCTCACTCACAGTGAGTTGATTCAAATAGAATCTCTTTTAAATAATCTGAACTGCTTCTTTCCAGATTTTTCCCCATGTGGATGAAGTTGCCATTTATAAGAAAGTATGAACTGCTTCTCCCACTCTCTCTTTTGTGTTTATTCTCCCTTCCATTGATTTCTCAACCTCCCTACAATCTCTCACACTTGCCAGATTGAACTCTCAGGGCTTTTAAGAGCTCCTAGTAAAGATCTATATTTTACAAAAATGGCTCACTGTGTATACTGTCTCACAGTATCATAAACTGGATAATTAGCAGGTCCCACTTTTTACTGGAAATTTTATAACAGTTTTTCTTGAACAATAAACCTCAGAGTTTGCTCTTTATACAATTCTGATGACTGTTATTTTCAGCTTGTATCTTTCTCGTTTCCCTTCATATTACTTATATTTAATTGTATTAGTAATTACTTACAGGTAAAGGGGCAGGGATAAATTTTATTTTCTGCTACTTGTGTTTCAAGAATTACAAAAAGTCTCAAGGAAATCCAATCAGCCTTTTAAAAGAATGTGGACACAGAAACGCAACAACAAAATCTTTCTAAAGCAAAAACAGGAAACTTTTTTGAATGACAGATAACTTATCATGTCCATGGAATACCTACCTCCACTTAACCCTCTGGGGCTTTCTGCTTCAGCTGGCCCTTTCAAAGAAGTTTGCAGAGTAACAAGAGCTCTTTAAGATTATTCTCAGCTATCAACACTGAAGTTCCATCCATAGGGATTTGCCAGAAAATTAAAAATTAAGGATCACAAGAGAGTTGCTCCCAGACAGCTTTGTTTCCACTTACTCAGATGTTCTTCTGTTGATTAAAAGAACATCTACAATAGGTCAAGAATTACTCAAATGATCTAAGTATAACATACCTTTTAATGTTACAAATAAAAAAATGATGCTTCCTAGGTTATAAAGAAGGCAATACTCTACTACTTGGAATGTTAAAGGTAACAAAACCTAAAATAAGATAGCAGATGAAGTTACTATACTAAAGAACAATAAGTTGTAGTCTGGTCACAGCCTCTTCCACAATAGTGGTATGTATGGTATATTTCCATATAATATGTTTAATATATTCCATTTAGTATTAATATAATAAGGTAGTAGTTCCTTCTAAATTAAAACTAAACAGATACCAAGTTTCATGCAAATCCTTCTGTTTTGGCAATCTGATTCCCCCTTTGCTGGTTTCTGCATAAATGCCTGCCTTCTGATCATGCAGTTTATGCTCCTTTTGTTCAGTTGGATAAGCTTCTTACAAAACATGCATGCTTGTTTTATGCATCCATGGTTCCTAAAACATGCCCTTAAAGAGTCCCTAATACTGCTCTTTTTGAAATCATATAATCTTCCTCAACTACATCTTTTATGTGTTGCAATCCTCAAACCACTCCATCCAAAATCCACCAGCCCCATTTCAAGTTGTTTTCAGCATTTATCTAAATCTCACTTGGGAAGGACGACAACCGGAACGACCATATGCAAGTACACAAACATCCAAAGGAAAGACACCAACACAAATATTTGGGTAAGATATAATTGAAGCAACAAAAAACTGCCCCTCGTTTCATGTGTGCTGCTGCAATTGCCAGCCTCTGGCTTGAATCTTTCTTCTCAGCATGCAACAAGATTATTTTAAAAGGCTGATGATGCATATAACTTTTTGTGAATTCTTCCTATTTGTGCCATTGCTGCTCTGTACACATTAGTTAATAATACCTTCAGAATTCCACCATTACGGCTAAATAAAAGAGCCAATGGAAGAATGGTGATGGAAGTGTCAAGCTCAACTTGCATAGTTGTTGCATGTTTAGGTTAGTTCTCTTTTTCTCAGAGAAGTCACTATTGCTGGATTTAAAAGTACAAAAGGTAACAAAACTCTGTGGGAGTTAAGATGCTTGACTAGCTCTATTAGCACCCTGCTGTTTCTGCCAAGCCAGGCCAACTCCCTGCCGAGAGACTTTTTATGTGTTATCATTGTTAAACTTCTTTGTGATGCGTAACATTCAGCTGAAAGAATGTACTAAGTGCAGCGATTTAATTGTTGTGTTAACCATTTCAGGGCAAACAACAAGCTGAATAGTGTGATTTCTGCACCAACAGTGTCTTTTTCTAAGAAACTAAAAAGGCTAAGCTATGGCACTGCAGGTTTGTCCAGTGGTGAAAAGGGGAAATAAAATTCAGTGGATTGGTGAAAATTGCTGGAATGGACATTAGGACTGTGACATTTATCTTTATTTTACAATCATTCTCATACATACATACATACATACATACATACATACATACATACATACATTGAAAAAGACAATTTATCAGATAGATAGATAGATAGATAGATAGATAGATAGATAGATAGATAGATAGATAGATAGATAAAGATAAATTGTCTTTTTCAGTAACACACCTTTAAGTGTAGTGCATCCAGTACAGCTATCCAAATGAGTTGCCCCAAAGCTAACTCTGCTATGAATAATCACCAATTTTCAAAAACACAAGATTAGTCCCCAGCTTTCCCAATATAGACCATGAGAATTATGTTAGTTATCATTTCCATTCATATAGAAAGTAGAAAGGATGGTAAATTAAAATTATCCTTCTTGTGCAGACTTAGGATTATCTAGTTCCTGTTGAATGGCAGGGTTCATAAAGGTAAGGTAAAGGTTCCCCCGCACATGCGTGCTAGTCGTTTCCAACTCTAGGGGCCGGTGCTCATCTCCGTTTCAAAGCCGAAGAGCCAGCGCTTGTCTGAGGACGTCTCCGTGGTCATGTGGCCGGCATGACTAGACACCAAAGGCGCACGGAACGCTGTTACCTTCCCACCGTAGTGGTCCCTATTTTTCTACTTGCATTTTTATCTGCTTTCGAACTGCTAGGTTGGCAGAAGCTGGGACGAGTAACAGGCACTCACTCTGTTACGCGGCACTCGGGATTCGACCCGCCAAACTGCCGACCTTCTGATCGACAAGCTCAGCGTCCTAACCCACTGAGCCACCGCGTCCCCTGGCAGGGTTCATACAAAGTGCTAAAAGGGTTTATTTTAACCAGTTTGTTAACCAAGCTACAAGCACTGGCTTCTCAATTGCATTAAGCTATGAGTGAATGAATTCATTTAACGCACTTAGGCTATGGTCTGAATCAATGACAGATTGCAGTATTTAGCATTCATTTATGAAATGAACGCCTAAATTTAACACAATAAATATATTTTTCATGGACACAATATATGCATGTTCAAGAAATGTATTAATAATTGTGCATGCATAAGCAAAAATGGTATGTAAGTGTAAAAGCACCACTGTCAGGCTTCCAAGTATTTGTATTATTACAGGCACACATTTGTAAACAAATATTTCAATATTTCTGTTATAGCTATAAATATTTCAGCACGCTGGCAAGGAACCATTCAAAATATCATGGATTACTCCAAGCATTTATGTATGTTTTTAAAATGCCCTTATTTTGTAAAACAGCTGTGAGAAACACTGCAGTATCAGTTAGTGTCAACACATTAACATTAACGTAAGGTTGGATGTTTTATAGGTAGCAAGCAACTGAACTTTTCTCTTCCAATTAATATAAGCCACCTATTCACAGGCTCAATAATTTGATTTTTTTCTTCCCATAGATCTGTTGAAAATATAAGTTGCGCTCCTTTAACTCTAGGAGCTCCAATTGGTGGCTTCTTTTGATGTCAAATCCGAAAGGTCAAAATTAAGAAAACTGTACAAATTGATTTTTCAAAAATAATCAGGTGTCATCAGCTAAAAAGAAAACCACCAAATAATTGCATATTTGTACCTACAAATAAAAAACAGTCATAGTTCTAGCCAATAACATGTAGGAGAAGAGGCAGAACCTAGAGGTGGAGTCAAGAGAGGACTGAGCCTAGAATCATTACATGTCCACAAACGCTCAAAGTCTAGTTATACTTGAATTCCATTGATTATTTAGTGCTAATATTGACTATTTAGGGCTAACTATTAGTTGACTAGATATCTGTATAAAGGCTTGAGCAATAAATCTTGTTAATTGGAACTTAAGCTATGGCCCTGCTTCTTCATACCTGACATAATATTAGTGAACCAGAACATTAGCGTTCTTTTCACTAGAACAGGTTTTCTAAAACAGGTACTGGCTGGATACAATAGTAATAGTCGTCCAATATAAATAATGGCACCAGTTTGGAAAGGTTGGCCCACATATCTTATAATGTCATAAATTTATCTTCCACTAACATGTGCATAACAAAGTTTACATAGGCCAAACAGAATTACCTTATGTATGAAAATGAACACAGTTCAGATAACAACAGCTCTACACATAACTTTGAACTGTATATCGTACTATAAAATATCCTATTCATTAAATTTAAACCTGTTTCTTCTCCAATTTCTACTGTGAACTTCAAATCTCCAATTTGTACAACTCAGATTTTTGTTTTGTTTACATGTTAATATCTTCTGTATTCATACTCAGCTCAGTAATGTGCAATATTTATATTTTTTCACTACTGTCTCAGATTTAGTCATGGTTTTTATTTAGATAGCGACTCTGGATAAAGGATTTACTACCGGAGAACTATGAACCTTATAAACAAACATTTCTTTGCTTCCAAAAACGTATTTCCATATAAAAATCCCAAAATGTCAAAGGGAGGGAGGCAGATTGCAAAGCAGTTGTTTTTAATTTTATGTTGGCAATAGGATATTTCATGTAGGATATAAGCACTATTGGCACATATAAGATCTTTTAAAATACATAATGTTAACATTTAGATTATTAAGCCATTTTTATCTGGAAATGAAACATAGTAGATATTTCTTCATAATTTGCAGGTCAACAATTTTACAATATTCCTTGCTCTGACACATTTACTAATGTATTGTTTTTCTACAGACATCTTTGTTGAAAGTGGAAAGAAAAACACACATACAAATTCTATTCACATTATACAGTATCAGCCAAAGCAATTTCTGGGCCTCTTCCAAGACCACCAAGAATCAAATTACTTTAAAATATGTTAAGTAAAAATAGCAATTGAAAGTCTACCAAACAGATAAACAACAAACAGAATGAATAAAATAAAAAGAAACCTGAAATATAAAGTTAGAGAAGGAAATCTCTGGAAGTTTTTTTTAATCCCCAAAGAACTAATATAAATAAAACATATTTTATTGATAGCTGGCTATTAAAGTTAAAAAAAACATGAAGGTTTTTTTTGTCACAAAAGATTAATTTTAAATTGTATAGTAAATATATCTGATTAAGAAAATAAAGAAAAAATATTTCCTAATGCCGAAAAACACCTGGAATAAAGAAAGAGACATTAAGGCCAATTATTCTTTGTTCATTTAGCATTTTCCATCTAACAAGAGGCACAGAAATTGTGGTACACTTACTTCTTTACCTTTATATACCTTACTGATTATCATTAGTTAACACCGGCAATTGGGACTGGAATTCCCATCGCGTGACATTGTTGTTAAAGTGAGATGTCACATGAATCCCTCACTTGGCGACAGCAGTTCTGGCAGTCTTGGGTTTCTGTCATTAAGTAAGAACCTCAACTTGGAAGTCCCTGACTTCCAACTTCCTGCCAGCTTCCCTATGTTTCAGTAGGGAACATTGGAAATCACTATGACCGCAGCCTACTGACATGTAATCAGGAGCCCCACAGCCCACAGTAATATAACTATAGGGATGCTGCAATGGCTGGAACTCCAAGGACCAGTTGTAAGCCCTCCTAATTCAGTGCTATTGCAAATTTGAATGGTTGCTGGACATAAACGGTGGACTATGTGTACACTATTTTCCTTGTCTGAATTTTCACATTTTTTAGAAACAGATACATAACCTCACACTTTCAAAAACTTCCAAAAATTATTATTGAATTGCATTATTGAAATTAAATTTTGATCTAGAACTTGTCCAACTTTTTGTTCTTTCTCTAATATGTCATCCAAAAGGCAAAAGCGCCCTTCTTTTAGAAGAAAAGTTAGTATGAATTTAACAAAAAACAGGATCAGGTTAACAAAATTAACCCAATCCTGCTCATCCTTGGGTCTCAAAGTATATTCTACTGAAGAGTTTACATCAGAATATATTTTTAGTTGTTAGTTAATTCAATTAATGCAGGTTTTTTTCTGATAAAGTAACATTTTAGGTATCTGGATAAATCGATATACTATAAATATTATATGCAATACTATGTAAATATATAGTGTAAATGTATTACTTACATTTGTAGTAAACATTACCACAAATATTTATCAACATCCAAGAAATAATTGGTAACTGGATGTGTTGGTCACATATACAGAGGACATAAATACCAGATCTTTGAATGTTAAGGGATATCTATGTTGCGGACAGCTGAGCCTCCTGCCCTGTATAATGTATCTTTTCATATTAAGTATATTTTTGTGCTTAGAGACACCTTGGGAAAAATGCCTAAGGAGCAGAAAGAGTCAGGTTCAAAACTTCCCAGCCATGGAAGTTGTCTGAGTGACATAAATTTGCATTTGTGGGAAAATAGGCCACAGAGCAGAGGTATGGCATGTGCCAAATGGCAGGTTTTCAAGAGCTTACAAAAAGCCTGCAGGATCAGGGCAAATCTTCAGCTTAATGATGTTCCAGAAGGCAGGCACCATATCATATTCCACACCAGACAGGACCTGAAATGGAACATGTATCTATCTCCTGCAGGGTTTAACGTGATGAGTAGATACAACCAGGCCCAGGGAGAAACAGTCCTGCAAGGAAACAGGTTCTGAGCTTGGAAGGGATTTAAATTAATTACCAGCACCTTGGATTGAACCCAGAAGCATACTGGCAACAAAGGCAGCTCAGATAGCAGTTCTCATAGGTGTTCTATGAGGTCTCGGCTGCTGGTATTGGGTTATGTCCAATTGCACAAGTTTCTCTTTTTTTCCTCAGACTACGATTATGCCTCATATTTGCAGAACGTTTACTGGAAATTTGATTTTTGGAAAGAGCAGAACTCCCAGGTTTTTCATTACTACAGCCGGCAGTCAATGAAGTCAAACAAGATTATAAAGTTTTGACATATTTTGTGCTTTCTAAATATTAAGGAAAAGTTTAAGAAAAATGGGCAAGTCTTTTATTTTTTTACAATGTTCAGTCCTACCCTAATATTTTATAACCCTATGTTATCAAATAGCAACGTCAAATAACTCTATTCCTTTTCTGTTTGCTCAGCGAAGTGCAGCAATTTCTCCATATTTAAAATATATCATTTAATAACTCAAGTCTAGTTTTGATTATTTAACATTTTGCACTTCAGGAAAAGTTCAGACTGAAAAACAACACACTTACAAAATGTTGAAAAAGTGAGAAAGAGAGAGCAATCCATTCCTCAATGACCACAAAAATATGTCCAACCTGGGCTAGTATAAAACATTTCTGGAAAGCAAAAACAAATGTAAAGCATAAATATATCTTTGGGCAATTGGTAACCAAATTACTGGATTGTCTATTACCAGTGGCTCCCCTAGGAAATATTCTTTCTATGATCTGTATGCATGATTATGCAAATGAATATGAATAAATGATAAAAAACACCTATGTGAGGGAAGGAGAAGTTATAATTCAATTTTACTACTTTATAGCAATTCAGAAAAACAGGTAGTCAGAAAGCAATATCAGTATAACTTTGTGGATGCAGCTCAATTAGACACTGTAAAATATAACAATATGTACCAAGAATATTAACCTCTATGGTGTGTGCATAGTTTTGATAGTGCAGACATGTCAAACACAAGGCCCGGGGGCCAGATCCGGCCCGCGAAGTGGTTTCATGTGGCCTGCGAAGCCATCCTGGAAACAGTGAGGGAACGGCCCCCGCTGCCTTGGCCCCAGCTGGCCAGAAGCCAATGTACAATTTCGTGGTGGTCATCTATGCTGAAATACATTCCGTCTTAGCTCCACAAAACCGGCTGGAAACAGTGAGGGACCGGCCCATGCTGTTTTATTGCACTGGGCACTTCCAGGCGATGGTGCATTTCTTTATTCCTCATGAAGGATGGCACTTCCCCAGCTGCGTTTCTTGCCTGTTTTTCTCCCTGCCTCATCTCAAATATTTTCTTACCACTCTGTTCTAGGAAGGAAGAAAGGAAGGAAGGAAGGAAGGAAGGAAGGAAGGAAGGAAGGAAGGAAGGAAGGAAGGAAGGAAGGAAGGAAGGAAGTCCTGCCTAGTCCTGCCCTGCTGCCCTTCCACCATCCCCTTGCCCCTTCCTCCTGGCCTATCCTGGGGGGGTCTCCCATCCTATTGCTAAGGAAGCTTTGGATACAAAGCCAGGTCTCCTCACATGGAGAGGGAGTGGGCCTCCCTCTTGACTTTGCCCTCGTACCCATCATGAGCAACCTGGCTAAGGAGAGCAAGCACAGCAGCAGTAGCCTTGAGGAGGAGGTAAGTGCAGCTGGGCGCCACCTTGGGGAAATGGAGCTGGGCTTAGTGCCGCGAGTGCTTGAGTGCGGGGCTGGGCATTTGACCTCCGCACCACTGTCCAACCCCCCCAAGGCCTGAGAGGAACAGTGAGGCTCCTCCAGTGGACCATGCCTTGGCACTTGCCCCAGTCCCATCTTCTTCTGCCAGAGACCCTCAGATCTGTCCCACTCCTGCCCAGGCCCCCATTGGCACCCTTGATGCGAATGATGTAGAGCTGGCCACGCCCACCCAGTAGGCCATGGCCACCCAGGCCACACCCACCCGGCCCGCCAAGGGCAACTGCAATGCTGATGCGGCCCTCAATGAAATTGAGTTTGACACCCCTGTGATAGTGGAACAGCTGTATTTAATCTATTTAGAAAAAAAGAACTACTAAAGGAGATATAACATTACCCTTCAAGTATGTAAAGGAACTTAGAGACTGTGTCTCTCTAAATTTATTGTAATTTGAAAGAATAAAATGATTACTGGTCTAAGACCCTAATAAACTGATTATTGTAAAAGCACCATTATCAACATTTTAATGCTTTATTTAAAATTAGTTCAATGCTAATCACCAAATGTCTCTTTTTCAAAATAGTTTCAATTTTTAAATTTTATTGAAATTGACCAACCTATGCAGCTTTGGGGGGTTATGATCTGCAAGAACAATGATCAGGCGGTTCTTCTGTCTATTCAGACTTTCTGGATATCTGCATCTCTATTGGCAAAATAAGACATGTGTTCTTGCTTTGACAACATGACTGTTCCTTCCATATACACTCAATGAACGTGATACACAATTTCAAATAAAAATATGAGATAAAAAAATATCAGTATCCCTTTAAGACTGCCTTACATCATTTGTATATTTTTAAAGTAATCATAAGCATATTTACATTAAAACAATTCTACTTAAGATGGGTTAGTTTTGCTTTTAAAATGAGGAAAATCTAAATAATCAGATTTAAGATATGGGTTGGATGTTATCCAACCGGAAAAAAAAATTAAAACATGTTTGTTGCTTGAAACAAATGATGTCATTCTGTTTTTTTGGTTTTCAATTCTCCCTCCTTCAAGGAAATACGTATGTTAAGAATTAAAGAAGAGTTAAAGAAACAGAACTCTGCTTTTATATGCAAGTTAAGATTTAATATTGCCAAGTATGTTCTTCAGTGGTTTTAGACTAATTTCTCTCACAAGAAATTCTTGGCTGCAGGGAATAGCTCCATTTCTCAGTCTTTTCCATTAAAGGAGATCCTCAACGCTGTGTTGAGTGTCCCTTTTTCTCTTTAAGAGCTCTTCTCTAGATACTACCATAAGATGTTGAATTTCAAATTATACTACCATATTTATGCTGACAATTGTCAAATTTATTAATCTGTTCCTGGGAAATGATGTACACCTCTCTTTCAAACCCCTCGGACAGAATTTCAGTTTGGATAAGGTAAAGGTAAAGGTTCCCCTGCACATGCGTGCTAGTCGTTTCCGACTCTAGGGGCTGGTGCTCATCTCCTTTTCAAAGCCGAAGAGCCAGCGCTTGTCCGAGGACTCCGTGGTCATGTGCCCGGCATGACTAGATGCCAAAGGCACATGGAACGCTGTTACCTTCCCACTGTAGTGGTCCCTATTTTTCTACTTGCATTTTTTTTTTTTACGTGCTTTCGAACTGCTAGGTTGGCAGAAGCTGGGACAAGTAACAGGCGCTCACTCTGCTACGTGGCACTCGGAATTTGACCCGCCAAACTGCCGACCTTCTGATCGACAAGCTCAGCGTCCTAACCCACTGAGCCACCACGTCCCTCTCAGATTGGATATACTTCCTCAAATTTCTACAAAGCAGAAAACAGGTAAAGAATGCACTTTTATTTAAACTTCTGAAGTTTTTCAATCCTTCTCTACCAAGTCAACCAGAGTCCTTCGGGAGAAGGGCGGTATACAAATATAATAAATAAAATAAAAACCAAGCTTTTGGTTCACGTTCTGGTTGTGCTGTGTTGTGCTTGGATTATTGCAGCAGCCTACCTATGGGTTACCTAACATTTCATTCCATCATCCCTTGATTTGTTTTCAGAGTATTATTCTCAAATTACCTTATTTTGAGCCTATTTTGAGCATCTATTTTTATTGCCAATCGATACACTGGAAATCTGAGAAAAAGGCTAATACCTATTGGTGATTTTTGATGCATTGCTTCCTGACTATAAGCATATTATTATTAATTGAAAGATCTGCTGGTGGCCTGTATGGCATTGCATTTAACATTTATTTACACCACATTGTACAGTAGTCAAAAGTTATTCTTATCTGTGTCTAGAGAAGATGCTCCCACCAGAATTATACTTAAAATTGGATCACTTAATGTTTCTAAAAGCACTAAAATACTTCTTTTTTCTGTGAAGTTGCATTAAAATAAATGCATTCTTATTTATTTATTGATATTATTTTCGGTGTTAGTTTATGAAGTGTAGTGGGTTAACACACACAAGACGACGCCAGGCAGTGAATTCAGCTCTTTATTTGTAGAGAAGAACCAGCAACAGAATGGGCTGCCCGTACCCTTTATATACTCTGGCTGCTGAGCTGACAGCCAATCAATCTAACCAGGCTTTCCCGCCGAAAGCTGAGCCACGCCTTGCGGCAGTTATGTACAGCCTCTTCTAGCTGTCATCTGTTAAGCCATTGCTTAATACAATACACACTCCAATATGCAGCTCCCCTTCCCTCTTAAGAATGAACAATACAACAATCCATCCCCTTCCAAATGACTCAGAACTGGGCCCACTCCATATGGGGAAGCATCACATGCTATGCAAATGGGCTTAGATTCTATAAAGTGAGTCACAGTTGAATTGCTGGACAACAGTTTCTTTAAACTCCTGAAACTATTTTCATGTATAGGGGTCCAGTTCCACACTGCCTGCTTATCCAACAACCTGTGAAGGGGCTCAGCAATAGCTGCTTTATTTGGGAGGAATGGATGATAGAAATTTAGTAGCCCCAGGAATGCTTGCAGTTCTGTCTTATTCTTGGGGGTGGGGGCCATCTTCCCCTGGCATCAATTCTGAAACCCAGGAATTCAGTGGCCTTTACGCCAATGCTGCATTTGTCTTTCTTTAACTTAAACCCTGCAGCAAGAAATCTTCCTAACACTGTCTCCAATCGGTCAGCCAATACTTCTTCCGTGTTCCCCGCGATGAGTACATCGTCAAAGTATGGACATACTCCTGGAATCCCTTTCAGAGTCCTCCCCATCACCTCCTGAAAAATTCCTGGAGCCACAGTCACTCCGAACTGTAAATGGTTAACTTTATACGCTCCACGGTGAGTTACAATAGTTTGTGCATCAGCCGTCTCCCTGGTAACCGGGAGCTGCTGGTACGCCTGCGCAAGATCTAATTTAGCGAAAATGGCGCCGCCTTGTAGGGAAGCGAGGACATGGCTGACCGTTGGGACTGGGTAAGCATGCAGATTGAGTGCTCGATTGATCGTGCACTTGTAATCCGCGCAAATCCTAACCTCCCCATTTGATTTGAGGGGGGGTGACAATTGGGGTTTTCCACTCACCCCCTTCTACAGCCTCTAACACCCCTTGTTCCACTAGTTTGTCCAGTTTGCTCTCAATTTTATGCTTGAGAGCGAAGGGAACTCTTCGGGGCTTAATTCTAATGGGTGGTACCTTAGGGTTTAACTTAAACAAAATGGGGGGGCAGTGTATTTGCCCAGTTGATCATTGAACATGTCTGCAAACTTTTTGCAGACGGTTTCGATGCTCTTGGCCTAGGTGTTGTGGATCCCTCCAATCACGATACCCAAGGCCTTGAACCAATCTAACCCCACTAAATTAGTCCTTCGGTCTTCAACTACGAGGACATGCAAGTGCCCCTGGAACCCCTTGAACCCCACGGACAATGTGGCTTCCCCCTTAATTTTAATTGGAGTGTTTTGGAAATCTGCTAATTTGATATCGGAAGGCCTCAACTTGACCCACTGCTGACTTCGGTTGCACACGTGTTCAAAAGTCTCATTTGAAATTACTGAGACTGCTGAACCGGAGTCCAATTCCATCTTGCAGGGAATCCCCTGCAACGGATATCCAATTTGATTTTTGGCGTGAGTGGCCGGTGAACCCCGGTGTTATATATTTTGAAATTGCAAATGGACAACTGCTGGGGCCCCCAGGTACCTGTTAGATCTTTGTCCTCGGATTGGATCTTGTGCAGGCCGCCTCCAGGGCGATTTCGGCAGACTGCTGCGATGTGGCCTGTTTTTCCGCAGGCCCGAGATTTGGCCGTACGGAATTTGCAGGCCGCTCTGGTGTGATTTCCCCCGCAGCCTGCACACTTGGGGTGGGTCGTGCCACATCCGCAGCAGGTGCATTTGTGTTGTGTCATTGGTTTGTTGGTTTCTTCTGGGTCCTTTTGCTGTTGTTGTGCCCTTGCTGTTGTTGTGCCATCTGGTCTTGGTGAACCACGTTGATGTCGGTTGTCTCGTCCCAATGTCCGCTCCTGTCGTACATAGTGTTTGCTTGGTGCATGGCCCCTCCGGTAGTGCTGGGTCTAGGGTCACTCTGATCTGCACCATCATCCAAGTCTCTGGCCAACACCTCATCCTGGACCTCCTGGAAGGTCAGGTTTGGCTTGGCGCAAAGTTTCTGCCGCAACCGCTTGTCCCGGAGGCCAAAAATGACCCGGTCGCGAAGCCTCTCATCTAAATTCGTGAACTTACAGAGGCGAGTGGCTTGTCGCACCCCCGCGATAAAATCTGCCGCTGATTCACCCAGCCGCTGATCCCTTTTTTCAAAATGGAATCGCCAGGTCAGCTCATTCTTCTGTTGAAATGCCTGTTCAGTTTTTCCACGAGGTCGTTGTACGTAACGGCTCCAATGGCTGTTGGCACGCACAGTCCAACGGCCAGATCGTGAACAGCTGGGCCGCTTGTGCACATTAGAGCCGCTACCTTCATACTGTCCTCCGTGATTCTGTTCACCCATAGGTAGAACTCGACCTGACTCAGGTGTGATTCCCATCGCTCGGAACACCTTGGGTCAAATGGCTGGATCTGGCCATTTGTGCCATGTTGCCATGTTGCATCTGGCCAATTGTGCCATGTTGCATCTGGTCCTGCAGATCCTGCTTCGAATAGCCCTTAAACTCGGTAGCTGGGGAAGATGCCTCTTCCCCCAGAGTAATGCGGGCCCTTTGTTAAATCAGCTCTTTCTGAAGCAGGATCCCATCCTCATCGCCAGTGAAGTGTAGTGGGTTAACACACACAAGACAAAGCCAGGCAGTGAATTCAGTTCTTTATTTGTAGAGAAGAACCAGCAACAGAATGGGCTGCCTGTGCCCTTTATATACTCTGGCTGCTGAGCTGACAGTCAATCAATTTAACCAGGCTTTCCCGCCGAAAGCTGAGCCATGCCTTGCGGCAGTTATGTACAGCCCCTTCTAGCTGTCATCTGTTAAGCTATTGCTTAATACAATACACACTCCAATACGCAGCACTTTAGACATTCCTTATTTTATATATTTTGATGTTATTATTGATTGCAGTAGGTTATTATATCAACTGCTGATTTATTTGCTATACCAAGCTTAGCTATAAAACATATCCAGTGGTTAAGATAATGCATTCTAACTTAAAATAAATTTATAAACATTCTGATACAATTGTGTGAAAAAAGAATTGGACATTTGAACAGCACAAACTGAAGAATAGATGTGTTCTAATTGATTTATTAGTCTAGAAAAGATCTACATTCATACAAAACACATTCTTGAGCTATTCTAACCAAAACCAGCCCACCCAGACCATGTAAGAATTCATGTGATTGCAAAAGTTAAAGACTATATCCAAATCAGTCACAGCTTCACTGCTAAGTTGTTTTATTTTCTAAAACAACCAGTAAACACGAAACTATATAGACCAATCAGCCTGACATCAATACCTGGGAAGATTCTGGGAAAAATAATCAAAAAACAGATCTGTGAATATCTAGAAACAAATAAAGTTATAACTAGTAGCCAGCATGGGTTTGTTAAAAACAGATCATGCCAAACCAATCTTATTTCATTCTTTGACAAAGTGACTAAATTAGTAGACTAGTGAAATTCTGTGAAAGGGACCTTGCAGTCCTAGTGGTCTATCGCTTAAACATGAGCTAGCAGTATGCAACAGCAGCCAAAAAAGCTAATACGATCCTTGGTTATATAAACGGAGGCATAGAATCAAAATCACATGACATAAAGTACCACTTTCTAAATCCTTAGTAAAATCACATCTGAAATACTGTATCCAGTTTTGGTTACATTATAGAAAAGATGTTGAGTTTGGACAAAGTGCAAAGAAGAGCAACTAAGGTGATTAAAGACCTGGAGACAAAAACATATGAAGAAGGGTTGCAGGAATTGGGTATGGCCAGTCTAGAGAAAAGAAGGACTAGGGGGGCATGATACAGTATTCCAGTATTTATGGGGCTGCCACAAAAAAGAGGCAGTCAACTTATTTTCCAAAGCATATTTTGGTTACTCTGTGGTGTACCATCCTAAAATAGGTTACTGCAATTGTTATCACATACAAGTCATATGCAGTTCCATCTGCATATTTATGTATGCATTCTAAATAAAAAATCTAAGAAAAAAAATCTTCCATTAACTTTTAGAAGCTGAGATGTTGACTTGATTCCATTTAAGATTACATTCTGGCAAGAGGACAAATAAGCTTCTGATATAGTCTACTATGCCTATCTTTCAGTCATGGAATATGTGAATCGCAGATTTGTTTTTCAAACCAAACACTACTGATTTTTATTCATAGCTATAAAACAATACAATATTGCCTCTAGGTAAAAGAAAATACAAACTCTGTAATATATGTGTCCACAAGTCATAAAAGGGTCAAGTTTGAAGACCCTTGCATTAATACATGGGGAGGGGGGAAAGCTACTTTAGTTTTTTGCTTTTAAGATCTTTTACAGTCTAGGCTGCCTGAGTGGTTTTATATTTTGTTTTCATGGATTTTTGTTTGTTTGTTTTGTATACTGTCCAGAATTGGCCAGCTCTAGCAGATTTGAAATCATGATAATCACAAATATGATAAAATCCTTTTCCATATAAACATTATGAAGGAAACCCAGAATTTAGAATGGTTCTGCAGGAACATGACAGTCTGTGCTGAATGTCACTGAAGTAGTTGGGTTTACTACTGATGTTAATACTTGTATTTTATTAGAGAGAGAACTTTCCTAAAATAAAACATAGATCCTTCAACAGCAGAAATGAATAAAACAGTGCCAGTTATTTTTTCTTAGGGAATTATGATTAAACCATTTCCTTTACTTTCAAGTAAAAAAAGTGTAATCATGTATCAATCCGGTTTCTTCATGTGTCATTAATGCAAACTAAAAATCTCCAGACTAATCTTACATTAAGGCAACGATTCAAAAATTACAATTACAAAACATTACAACTTATAAAATTTCTTTTTATAATGACTTATTACAATCATCCTAAAATGAACACTGGAGCCTGTAAGACCAAGATCAAGTCATACCAACATGGCTTGACAAATCAGAAAGCTGCATTTTAGAATAAAGAGGAACATAGGACAAAACATGCATCAAACTTAATTTAAATTTTCATTATGAGTTAATTTTTTAAAAGGGAGAATGGCCTAATGGAGGGAAGGAATGAGGGCTTCTAAAAAAGGACAGGGAGGTGGCTCCCCAATGTATGGAACCTGTGCATTACAGGACTTAGCCCATCCCATCCTTCATCCTTCCTCCTTCACAAATACACATTTAGAAAGATTAATAATTCAATATGTAATTCTGTATTTTTTTCCTTTCCGTTGTTTTAAAAAACTTTTGCAAAATACATCAGTCAGCAACAGAGTCAGGCTGTCTGATCTCATAAGAGCAGAATTCAATTAATAAACTTTTTGGATGAAATTTAATCTCAGGTGAATTGAGATCAGTTGCATTTAATTTAGTTTGGTTTATTTACATTTTATCTTTGCATATTATTTCTAGATAAAATTGACTCCACAATAATTCTTTGGTCATAAGCCAATCCTTTTTATAAAAATGACCATATTTGTTTTATTCCAAGAATAAAAGATAAGTAAAGCAAATATTTCAGACAAAAGCTATAAAATTAAACATCATTCAGCAGGTAGAGAATAATATAAAATAAAGCTAGATTTCCTACAGCCAGAGATATAGAGGCCCCAAGCTTGTAACAAAATACTTAAAGGCAATTCTGAAAAATAAATTACGGGAATGTTTCTGTCAGTCTGGAAAAAAAAGACAGATTAAACATCAGAAAAGAACTGTACTCTTTTCAAGTTATTATTCAGATTCTTTGAAATATTTTCCAAATTCCTTTTCATCATGTTTCGATAAAAAGCATACTGCTGGACCTCAAGGGTAACAATATGTTCTAAATTGTAAACTAAAAAAATTCAGAATATAAAATCAGACTTTGGCCCAACAAAAGGAAGCAAATTTGTTTCAGTTGTCATTGTTTAGAACAGGGGTCTCCAACCTGTGGGCCGTGGCATGGTAGTGTGCCGTGGCCTACTGGCCACTGGGCCGCAGGATAGGCTGGCCAGTGCGCACACATTGTGCACAGACCCACCTACTCGCACTAGCCCCACGGCTGCCGGGCACAAAAACAGGCTGCCACTGTGCTACAAGACACAGCCATGGCGTGGGGTGCAAAAACGGGATGCTGCTGCACAGCAGGATGTAAAAATGAGGTATGAAAATGGAATAACGCCCCGCCGTGGGGTGCAAAAATGGGGCGCTGCACTGCGCAAGAACAGGGTAGGGCTAGTGAGTATCACATGGGCGCTAGCACCACCCCGCTTGCATTGCATATGTGCTTATGGCTGTGCACGTGCGCACATATGCGCACATTTAAAATGCTTCCCCCTTCCTTTTCCTCCAGTCCACCAACCGAGAAAAGGTGGTGATCTCTGGTCTAAGAAAGCAAAAGCTAATGAACAGGTAGTCCTCAACTTACAGTCATTCCTTTAGTGACTGTTTGAATTTACAATGACACTGGAAAAAAATTATCACCATTGTAGCATAAAACGGTGGTCAAAATTCAGATGCTTGGCAACTCATGTTTATGATGATTGCACTGTCCTGGGGTCACGTGATCAACTTTTGTGACCTTGTGACAAGCAAAGTCAATGGGAAAGCCAGATTCACTTAACAACCATATTATTATTTTAATGGCTGCAGTGATTCACTTAATAACTGGCAAGAAAGGTTGTAAAATGAGGCAAAAACTCAAAAACTTAACTCAAAAACTCAAAAACTTAACAACCGTCTTGCCTAGCAATGGAAAGTTTGACCTCAATTGTGGTGATACACTGAGGACTACCTGTATCAAACTTTAGTGACATCACTTCGTGTCTTTAGCTTGTCAACCCTATTGACAAGCAAAAAATGTAACTTTAATATAAAACACAGCTTATCTCATTGCACTGTTAGCTAGCCTTCCAGGGCAATATTTATGCTATATTCCATATTTTTCCCATGTAAAGTCGCTTCTAAACCAGCTGTGTGTTTCACCTTTTCTCCTTTGTCCTCTTCCATTTTTTAAAATACATAGTCTTTTCACTATGCTTTATACTCAAGTGATAATGTATTTACTAGTCTTTCAGTTGATAAATGATTTTCCATCATACCTATCATGTTTGCTGAAAAGATATGAAAAAGGATGGATATTCTGGAAACATGATGAACTTTACTTTTACAATTGCCACTCAAAGTAGTTTTGCCCATCTGCCTGTTTCCAAAGGTTCCTCTTTTGGGATTCCTAACTTCTTGTCCTCTCACACATAACTGTAGTTGCACAAAAAAAAACACCAAAAAACCAAAAAGTCTCTTCTCTTGGAACTTCACACATTTGATGAAGTGAACTGGGATTCATGAAACCTTGTGTGACAATAATATTGGTCATTGAGAGTGTCTGCTTTTACTCATTAAACTCAGCTACTGGCTATTGTTAAAGGCGCCTATTTCTAAATATGTTGCTGACTGACTCAGTTCTTTTTATCTTTTTGCTTCAGGTTTTCCATTCATTATTGCTTTCTAAGCTTTGCTCAACACGGCTTCCTCCAAAATTTCTCTCTAATGTAAAACCATCAAGACAAATCCAATCTGGCCTTTTACAAGATCTTTGACCTGTCCGCTGCTGTGAAGCAAACCTATTCCATGATAACTGGTATCCTATTCAAGAAGGAAAGCAGACATCCTGTGTTCCTTGGTCATTTTCACTGGATTTGGAACAGGATAGATTGCCGTTAGTGTATAATTGCTTGGCAGTCAACTAACCAATTTCACCATTCTTTTTCTTGTTCCAAGAACAACGTTCTGGCTAGCAACTACATAATAATAAGACAAAGGTTGTTTATCAGGCTAAACTTGATGGAGCACTTAATTTTCCTTTATAAATAAGTAGTTTAATTTCTTGGACGAAAGCTGATTCCATCTCATTGATAGAGCAATAGGAACTGGCTTCTCAGAATAGAGACAGCTGTATCTAGTCTGCAAGCCCTTCAATTAGGCTGCTGCCTTCCAGAACAGGAAATTATACTGCCCTATAACCTGAGTTAAAATCAGATTCAGCTGCTATTCTAATCGGTGTTGATACAATGGAAGTAGTGATGGGTTGTCATATTGTGCTTTGTCTGAAGTAATGACAGGCTGAGAGGCAAACCTTTCTCCTGAAACACCCCCCCCCCAAAAAAAAATCACCTGCAGGAAACTGAAAGTGAGACATAATGAAACCTGAAGGTTACTCTAGTAAAAATAAAACCTTATAGGTTTGCCACTCTTGTACTTATAGTGCACTGAAAGGATGTAAGGATTAGGAATGACGTCAGTATAGACGAAGATTAATAGAAAAATATCTTGTCTTCATATGTACTTTTCCCCCCTGTAGAGGTAGCTAAGAGTCAGCATTCACTACTGGTAGAACCTATTACAGTATTAGGTAAGGTTTCCAACAGACTCCAACCTATTAATGATTCAATAGATTTTTCTGGGATACTGCCAAATTGTAAACAGCCCCATCATATGTAGACTTCCAACAGGAAATTAAATAACTGCCTTGCTTGAAATAGAAACCAATTTACAGTGATCAAATGTGAGCTTTCCAAAACACTGACAATATTTAAGCGACATGAAGGAAAATAGGAAAATCTGAATGATACCGAACTGATAGTCAATCTAAATCACTCAGCACATTTTGCATCATCCTAAGGGCTAAGCCATTATGAGACACTTTATGTCATACAATTCTTTCCCACGGTTTTAAATAAAATATAAAGCCGTATATAGCGGTAATGAAAAGAGGAACACATTGGCTCAATTGCAGGGTGTTAACTGCAAATGTTCTGAGTTTGTCAAGTTTAGTAAATGTTATCCATGTTTGGGCTATATTTCAACTTAAGTACTATGATGTGTTTTACACTGGTATCATCCTTGAAAATCACTGGAAGTTGCAATTGGTATCACTGCAACAGCCCAGCTGTTAAAATCTCAAGGCAAGTTTCAGGAATCTATGCATCTATACTGAAAGCACTGCATTGGTTGGGAACATCTTCCTGGGTATAATTTAAAGTGTTGGTATTAACCTATATGAAGAAGCATCACCTCTGTTATGATCTACAAGGAAAGTCCTCTGAAAACATACCCACTTGCCAGAGGATCACAAACCTAGCATGCAGTTAAGGGATTTTTCTTGTGTTGCTCAAGAATTGAATTTGACTCCTATTCTAAGCCAACTAGAATTACTAATAACTCTACACTGTCCAAGAATTAGCTCCACTGAGAATATGTGTATACCAGGGGTAGGCAACCTTGGCTCTTTTATGGCTCGTGGACTTGAGTTGAAGTCCACGAGCCATAAAAGAGCCAAGGTTGCCTATACATAATCAGCTGAAGAACTGTTATTTTGTATGCATATGTGTACTGTATTCATACACTTTATCTGAGATTGCAATTCAAATACTGCCTGAATACCACAGGAGAAGTTGTAGTTTATTTATTTATTTAATGATTGATTGATTGATTGATTGATTGATTGATTGATTGATTGATTTTATATACCACCCTTCTCCCATAGGACTCAGGGCGGTTCACAAGGCAATTAAAAATAACACTACAATACAAAAAAGTTAATAACAATTAAAATAATTAAATTATCCTTGAGTAAAATATAAAACCCCTGTAACTCTAATTAAAACCCAATTACAATAAGTTAAAAAATTAAAATTCTCAGTCCTGGCCGGAAAGCTCAAAGAGCCAGGTCTTCAGGTCCCGGCGGAACAAACGAAAATCAGGGGCAGTCCTGAGCTCTACGGATAACTGGTTCCAAAGGGCAGGCGCACCCACAGAGAAGGTCCTCCCCCTGGGTGTTGGCCGCCAGCAATCTTTTGCCGGGGGCACCCTGAGAAGGCCCTCCCTGTGTGAGCGCACAGGATGAAGGGAACTTGATGCCAGCAGCAGGTGTTCCCTCAGATATCCCGGACCCTTGCCATTTTGGGCTTTATAGTTCATCACCACATGTAGTATTAATCGCTGTAAATTTGCTTCTTGGTTTAAAAATAGTTTTTAAAGTATTTTCATACAAATACAGTAGACAACTAAGTCTCTTACAAGCATATAGACCTTCTTACTATTTGCTTTTTTATCATGGAAAAAGATGGCCATTGACCATTTCTGAGAAGCATGGAGAACATTATATTTTAGGTGACTATTTCAACCCAGAAAAAAAAACAGTTTACGTACTTAATTCACAGGGCATCCAATCTGCAGAGAAACAGTCATAAAGTATTTTTAGGTCTCCCAGCAAATTACTATAATTTTTAATTCAGTCATCTGCTGACTGAATACAAACGTAGCCCAGAAATAGTTCCAACAGTGTAAAATGCCAGTATAAACTGTTCTAATAAGAGCGAGTACCCCCCACAGTTTATCTCTGCTGTGCTTAGAACATTTATATTCTATAATGGCTCTTCAATATGAACATAAATCATTGTCATAGATTGAAATTATCTTTCCATGAACAGGGAAAACTACATTTTTAAAATGGGCTTTTTAGCTTCTTTCTTCTCCCGAGAGCAAAGCAGGGCCATTCTCAAAACCCACAGACGGAAAACCTTCGGCTACAGTAGGAGCTGGTAAGCTGGATTTTGTAGCTGATGAACAAAAGAGATTTTATTGCACATAAACAACCAATAACCTTTATCCAAGTTATATGTAGCCATAGCTGTGTTTACATGACACAGTACCCAGAGATAACTAGAAGAAAGTTTGAATTAAGCCAATTTTTTTTTCAGTTGGCAAGACACTCTGTACCATTACCAACACAGGCTGACTCAAAACACTCAGCTAAAATGGGGTTGGTTAGTTTCTACTTCAACATATTACAGGTAGTCTTGACTTATGACCACAACTCAAGTCCAAAATTTCTGTCGGTGAGTTTTGCCCCATTTTATGACCTTTCTTGACACAGTTGTTATGCAAATCACTGCAATTGTTACATTGCTAACATGGTTGTTAACTGAATTTGACTTCCCCACTGACTTTACTTGTCAGATCACAAAAGGTGTTCACGTAACCCTGGGACACTGCAACCATCATAAATGTGAGTCAGTTTTCAAGCGTCTGAATTTTGATCATGTGACCATGGACATGCTGCAACGGTCATAAGTGTGAAAAATGGTTGCTTTTTTCAGTGCCATTGTAACTATGAACAGTCACTAAACGAATTATTATAAGTCGAGGACTACCTGTACAGCTACAACATTATAGCAGTCATATATAATCGTGTACCATATGGGTTTATCACAAGGCCAAGCGGTCTCTAAAACAGTTAGAGGGTTTCTTAAACAGTAGGAGAAAGAGAACAGAGAGCTACCAGTATCAGGCAAATTACCCAAAATGATCCTTTCCATTTTAAATTATTTCCTTCTATCAGCCCCACGAAAGCCAACTGAACTTTTTAAAAAATATCTGTTTGATACCTGGTTTAATATACGTTAAAATACCAGTTCAAATTATCATAAAAGCAAGATACATTAGAAGAGATGACATATTATTACAAAACCTCACAATCCAATCAGTCGGCCTTTAATGTCTGCCTAAAGCAGAGTAAAGAATCAACGAACCTTACTCTCTTTTAAGAGAGTTCCATAGTCAATGGTGCTGTACTTGGAAGGCTCTTCTTCCAAGGATCCCTCAATCTAACTTCTCTAAGACACTACAAGAACAATAATAATCCAATAATAGCTGATAATTATTTGAATTCTTAGAATTCTCTCCTCCCATTGCTGGAAAAAATCCAATTTTTACACTTAAAAAAGTATCCACAAAGTTCACCAAATTTAAATGTCTATGGAGATTCTCTGTCATCCAGATCATGGTTGTCCCAAAGGTGCTTTTTCAAAAGGCAACTGGCCTTTCTTTGTTTTTGCCTGAAGACATTTTGCTTCTCATCCAAGAAACTTCTTCTGTTCTGAAGAAGCAAAAACAAAGAAAGGCCAGTTGCCTTTTGAAAAAAGCACCTTTGGGTTCACCAAATCTAGCTATCTTTCAAAGATTTATCTTAGTTGTAAACAGGGAAACATTTAGTCACCTAGTTCTGAATATATACCCAAACATTACCATTTCAATGTGTTGACTCAGCCTTCCATCCTTCCGAGGTAGGTAAAATGAGGACCCAGATTGTTGGGGGCAATTAAGCTGACTTTGTAATAATGCCGCTGGGGGGGGGCAAAAGCCCTAATAAAGCAGGCATATACATAGAATGAAGGCTACTGCTAAGCTTGTAAGCTGCCCTGAGTCTTCGGAGAAGGGCGGGATATAAATGGAATTTAAATAAATAAATAAATAAATATAACCTGCAGGATGGAAAAGATTTAAAACAAACAGAATTCTTCTGACTGAACTGTTTAGTCTTTCCTAACTTTGTCTCCTAGTTGGGAGGCAACACCAATCATCTCTGGTTGTAATAATAGTTCTCTGATCCCTGAATCAAAGATAGAAAAAATATGGAGGTATAATGTACACAGTCCTGGTGTCAGTGAGACTTTGATTTTCTTTTCTTTTCCTCTACTTTGCTGCCTTTAATTTCTTCTTACTATTTACTTTTACTTCTTACTCTTTTCCTCCAAACTTTCCATAGAATTGCTAATCCTCAAAGGGAACCACATGATATAGATGTATCTATGTATGTAGATTCAGGAAAGCATTTCTTCCAATGATAGGAACAAAGGAGTACAAGAGGCAAGTTCAATTTGATCCTCCAAAGTCAATTTGACATTTGACTTTGCCTATCTCACTTTTCATGACAGTAATGCTTCCTCTAGTACTATGGAAAAGAGAAGATAGTTCAATGAAGCAGAAATGGCCATCTCACTTTACCTGCCTTTCTTCCTCTCCTGGCTGACTCTATAGAACAGACATGTCAAACACAAGGCCAGATCCGGCCCGCGAAGTGGTTTCATATGGCCTGCGAAGCCATCCTGGAAACAGTGAGGGAACGGCCCCCGCTGCCTTGGCCCTGGCCCAGAGACCCTCCTTCTGCCAGAGACCGTCAGATCTGTCCCACTCCTGCCCAGGCCCCCATAGGCACCCTTGATGCAAATGATGTAGAGCTGGCCATGCCCACCCAGTAAGCCATACGCACTCTAGCCACACCCACCCAGTAGGCCACGCCCACCCTGGCCATATCCACCCGGCCCCTTGAGGGCAACCGCAATGCTGATGCAGCCCTCAATGAAATTGAGTTTGACACCCCTGCTCTAGCTCATTAGAACAATCCTAAGAGTGGTCTGTCCATTATAAAATTGCATACATTTCAAAAATACAGAGTATAATACCATGAAGAGGCCAGAAAGGAGATAACCAACCCTTTCTGATATTATTAGATTTCAAATACTTTCAGAGATGGAAAAAATAAATCGGGAAAATGTATTTTAGAGTTACTGAGAATGTCTAGATTTAAAAAGTTAATGACTCAAAACAAATAAACAATAACAAGATCCAATTATTTTGGGAACGCAAAACAAAATGTATTCATTACTGAGTGGGACAACTAGCAAAATAACGTTGAATCCTATTCCATGAGATTGCACCAGTTTTACTTCAGTAGGCATGATGCATATACAGCAATGTTACTATAATAACACCAAGTAATTATTCACTCCTCATGGAGGAAACAAAACTTCAAAAGCAAAAAAATAAAATAAAATCCTGGCCAATGTTCATCAATTGACAGATATATTACAGAAAAAGATGAAAGCGAAAAAAATTGCTGCCATAATTCACCTATCACAGCGTAAAATATACTTTATTAGCATGAAAGCTGCCATTTATACACATTACAACAACAAAAGTCACACTTACTTAGCTAACAAAGCAATCCAAAGCAACATTGTACAAAAATAAGATATATTAATTTACCATTTTAAAAAGATTTTTTTTTAAAAAAAAATCACTTTTAAAATGCACTTCGTTATGGTTCGATTAACTCAGCAACTTCTTAGCACTTCACTTAAACTTACTGTCAGAGAAGCATATATTTTATTTTTTATTTATTTTATTTTAATCCCATTTATATCCCCGCCCTTCTCCGAAGACTCAGGGCGGCTTACAATTTAAGCACAAACCAATGTGCTTAGCAATAGCCTTCATTCTATGTATATGCCTGCTTATTAGGGCTTTCACACACACCCCCAAGCGGCATTATTACAAAGTCAGCTTATTGCCCCCAACAATCTGGGTCCTCATTTTACCTACCTCGGAAGGATGGAAGGCTGAGTCAACCTTGAGCCTGGTGGGATGCGAACCTGCACTAATTGCAGGCAGCTGGTGTTACTTAAGGAGGCATTAGCCGACTGCTCCACCAAGGTCTTCTAAGGTCTATACTCTATAGAGTATGTCAATATCAGCAGCAGTGGGTGGCATCTTATTGGAGATATGGTGGAGGGGAAATATGGGCAAATTGTGCTCAGATTTTAATATACACTTTAAAACAAAATATGTATTATAAAAATTAAATGTCAGGTTCAGGAAATCAAGAGTCAGGATAGAGCTCAAAAGAACTACAATTTTATTTCATGCAACCTATCTAGAAGAATCTGATCTACTAATAAAGGTAAAGGTAAAGGTTCCCCCGCACATGCATGCTAGTCGTTTCCAACTCTAGGGGCCGGTGCTCATCTCCCGTTTCAAAGCCGAAGAGCCAGCGTTTGTCCGAGGACGTCTCCGTGGTCATGTGGCCAGCATGACTAGACGCCAAAAGCGCACGGAGCGCTGTTACCTTCCCACCGTAGTGGTCCCTATTTTTCTACTTGCATTTTTACGTGCTTTCAAACTGCTAGGTTGGTAGAAGCTGGGACGAGTAACAGGCACTCACTCTGTTACGCGGCACTCAGGATTCGACCCGCCAAACTGCCGACCTTCTACTAATTGTTGAAGGCAATTGGTGCCAGACAAGTGTCAATGGCTTTCAAGGGATGCTGGACTTGGATCTCTTATGAAGGCCTGGCTGGCTTCAAACTAATGACGCACTTGATCCTGCCCTCTGGCTCAGCCACATCATCTCCTATAGTTAAGCTAGTAAAGGCCTTCAGATTTTCAAGACGTTAAATGAAGTTGGCTCACACATACTACCGAAACAGAAAAGTCACACTAGAAAATTATTAGTAATATATTCCGTAATCTAGTAGTGGTAATGTCTACTTATCACAATTACTTCAGTATCCAGGAATTATAAACTGAATGTTAAGAAAAAAGTAATCCAAAAGGGAGGCACTGACTAGAAGATTTTATTAGAAAAATTCAGTTTTGACTATCTTCTCTCACAGGTTCACAAATACAATATATTAATTTAAAAAAGTGAACTCTGATAAACTGAAAATGAAAGAAAAACACATTGAAAAATCACAAATTCAATACTGTACAATGTTGAATCTAAGTCACCCAGCTCCACTGGGTAACATGTCTCTGAATGGATCCACATATCATCCAAAATGAATTAGTCATGTTGAAAGATAATAAGTACATTTTCTTTGAACAAAAACTATGATAGCTAAAAAGGATGCAGAAATATCTTAAGGGCTATAGTCAACAAGCACATTTTTCTGGACTCAGATGGATCTTTTTACTGAACAAATTGTGAGTAAGCCAGTATAAACAGAAAGGCCACACAGACAACCAAAGAAAGCAACCATTTCCTATTCACAATAGTAAATTCCTTGAACTAAAAAATAAAAAACCCTTAGAAATAGTTTTCCTTTTTGTTTTCCTCTAAAAAACACAAAACAGAAGAAAGTATAGAGCACTATTTCTTTTCTGATAAATGTGTTAAAGCTTTTGCACAAATTAAAAGTAACTTTGTTCAACCCTGAACTAGATACATGGTTAATTTGCCATATTTAAGTTAAATATAGATATGTTACTGTATTATTTGACTACATACTATGGAAGATATTTTCCCTAAAATATACTTTAAAAACTTTGGAACAGTACTTTGGAAACTTTTTGAACCCAAATTTTTATTGTCTAGAGCAGACATGTCAAACTCACGACGTCATGTGACGTCGCGTGACGTATTGGAGCTTTTTCTCCATAGCCGTCAATGGAGTGGGTGTGGCTTCCACGTGACGCATCCGGCCCGCGGGCCGGCAGTTTGACACCCCTGGTCTAGAGTAAACATGACTTTGTTGCATAATGTTGTATTGTCCATAATGATTATGGATATTTGATTTTGTTCTGTTGTTTTTTGATGAAGGAAAAGAAAGCCAAATTGATTATTAATTAAATATAGGCAGCATTTAAATAGTACCCTGTTGTTACTATCACCTAGATACGAGTAGATATGCTTTTAGTTTATTCAATAAACAGTATTGTTTACTAAAAATACATTTTTAAAATCCTATTTATTTATTTTTATTTTTTCATCCAGTTTGGAGATCTTTGCTTTAAAAGTCAGAGATATACATTTAAAAATAAAGGAATAAAAGAATGGGATTTTTTTTATTACCTCTCCATCAAAAGGAGGTAACTATTATGCGAAGATAAAGTAAAAATAATCTTTCCTCAATGTAACATTTATCTACATACTTTTAATGATATGAATGGTTCTTACAACTCTTTGACAAATAACATATGTAAGGAGATCCTTTTAACTAATTACATTTAATAGAAACATACTTAATCCCCTTACTTTAGAAGAAAGGACTGTTACCCTTAGGACTTTTTATCATCCTATAGGATTATCTGAAGTAATTCCAAAAGCAGCAGCACCAACAGCAAATAACATCTTCGTAGACTTGGCAATAACTAAAAAATGGGATCCACACTGTTGCAATCTTTCTTCTCTGGAACAATGCAGGACTTACCGGTACTTTAAAGCATCTTATTTGATTTGGCTCCAAAAATAATGAAGCTATCTTCTAACATTATGTGAACACTGTCACAAAATTTATCCTACAACTGGATTTGAATAATAGCTACCTAGAAACAACTGGATAAATGCAGTTAATCAAAAGTAAGCGTAACGTTCAGAAAAGAACAGTTTAAATATTCACTTTTAGATGTTTTCACACCCATCTTCAAAAAACACTGCAGAGATATTTTTTTTATGTAAGTTGCACCACTTGTGAGGCAGGTTGCAGCCTTTGTACCCTTAAGATAGGGCAGCGCACACTGATAGAAAAATAAAGTATTCTTTACTCAGAAAGGAATTCCTTAATTGTAAAATTATTTTCTCTTATATTTTCTAATTTTGTGTTTAAGTGCAGCAAACCAACATAATTAGATGTTCTATCAATCTAAATAATTAAAACATGAAATAATTCAAAAGCATCCAGAATACTAGTTATATGACAAATTTCCATCTCAAAAAAGATAATGATAGCTACACTAGCAACTCAAGATGATATCCCAGAAAACCACAACTGAACCTAAAACGTGAGCCATCCCCCAATGAAAAAAAAGGACAACAGGAAGACTGATTTAATTGTATTCATAAATCATTCATAACTATTATAAGAGTTAGTGATGTAAATATAATTTTTCTAAATCATAAAGAGTATTATTTAAAAATAAGCTATGGAGCAAGTATATTTCTGTGTCATCTATTTTCATCCCCCATTGTCGCCCACCACAAAAATGGACAGGTATAGCTTTCGTGTGTGTGAGTGTGCCCACACGTGTGCTTTCAAAAGTTAGTGTTATATCTCCTGGCAACTGCAATTTTCTTGGCAAGGTTTTTCAGAAGTGGTTTGCCATTGACTGCTTCTTAGGGCTGAGAGAATGACTGGCCCAAAGTCACCCAGCTGCATTTGTGCCTCACATGGGACAAGAAGTCACAGTATCTCAAATTTCTAATCTGGTGCTTTAACCACTATACCAAACTGTCTATCACACAATTATTACATATTAGATATATAATCTCAAATACTGTGGCCACCTAATGAGAAGGAAGAACTCACTGGAGAAGAGCCTAATGCTGAGAAAGATCGAGGGCAAGAGAAGAAGGGGACGACAGAGAATGAGGTGGCCAACCTTAATGGATTACAGATTAAATGTACTGCCATTTTTTTTTTACATTTAGAATCCAACAAAATTCATTAATATTGTCTCTGTGTCTTTCCCTCTTTCAGAAAGGTACAATATATTAAAGCAATGCTATATAGGAATATTGACAAACTAATTTATCAGCAAGCACACAGAAAATCTCCAAGTAGCTATCATAAAGGAGAAGCAAAGATAGGAACGCAACCCCATGGGTTTTGCTCGGTGAGACTTTAATTCACCCAGTATTTATCCATATGTTTGCAACATCTGATGTTCTAATGATCAGCCATTCTCTAATACGCTAGTGTTTGCATAAAAATGCAACATGCAGACTGGCTTCTATTAAGCCAATTATTATCCAATGTATAGGATTTCACAACAAAAGCTTTGTGAATGAAACTAACAGGAAACAAAAACAATCTGCTTGACACCACAAGAATTGCTTCCTGATGCAAACCCTGAGGCCATAAAACAGAGCTGCCTTTCCCATCTTATTTCACTAGACCAGGGGTCGGCAACCTCGGCTCTTTTATGACTCGTGGACTTCAACTCCCAGAATTCCTGAGCCAGCATAGCTGGCTCAGGAATTCTGGGAGTTGAAGTCCACGAGTCATAAAAGAGCCGAGGTTGCCGACCCCTGCACAAGACAAATAAATAAATAAATAAATAAATAAATAAATAAATCCAAAAATGTATGAATGATAACTTATCTAAAGTACATAAATGTTCCTTTTCTAGTAACTTCTATATGTTTAATATTTTCCCAAAATAACACATTAAAATGTAGTTCAGATAAAAAAGACTCACTGCCCTATCTATGATTGTCGGAGCTTTAATTTATATCCGGAGCTGTGTAATCCTTAAAAATATCTAAACTATGCATCGATTTTTTTTAAAAAAGTACAACTCATTTTCATGTCTATCACAGGCAAACATTTTCTAATTTGGTTATTATTCAGGAGGACATGAGAATATTTCCATTTATTTTTGGACTGTATTGATTCAGCTTTGAAAAGTCAAACTGGCAACCCCAGAAATGCTAGATTTGCATAGTTGGGAAGATAAATCAAGTTTTGCCTGTAATATTCTATTAATATTCTGATTTGCGCACTCCTGCAATTGATCCCTTAGTAGACTGAAGCACCAACAAAGTGATTAGATTAGCAACCAATTTCAGTCTTTATAAAACTGAGTGATATTTAAAAGGTGAAACAAGGTAAGTATCCAGTATGATAAACCTAACCCTAACCCTAACCCTTTCCATGGAGAGGTGAGCTTTTGCATATTCTTGTTCTTGGATTACGAAGGTTCTTAACACAGACATTCACCCCCAGAAATGTGGAGTTAGAGCATTCATTCTCTTAGCCACTTGATTATAAATAGGTACTGTATCACACAATTTCAAATGACTTGAAAACAGGTAAGATAGTACTACCAACCAGCCTGTATAAAACTGGATCAGTTGCAATTCATTTTGGGATCTTATGGAAGGCAATGTGGTTTCAAGACAGAGAAATTACACCCATGCAAGTTGGACTTAAGCTTTCAGAGATGCTTTGGGTTGAGTTGAAAAATTTCTTCTGATTAAGAGCTATGTCTGGACTTGGCATGCTATACAAAGTCATGACACTACTAAGATAGATATAAAAATAATCTAAAAGTGAAAGTAACGTTCAGTACAATTCTTACCAATATTTCTATATTTATGTTCCCCTCTTGACACAAACATAATATTTTTGTTGCAATATTTGGACAACCTGTACTAAATTCATTCAAAGGCTTAAAGAGGCATAAAGAAGAAAATCAAATAAGTATTAAGGAAGATTCAGGATAAAATATCTGGAGAACAAAAAAGGTCTTTAGCATTAGCCATTTTTTTATTTTGTTTGGAGTTTTTCCTCCATATGGAACTCCACACATATATTTGTCCTAATAAAATATTGCGAAATGGAAAGGAACCAGGAGATTTGAGCCAAAAAAATGACTGGCAGAAAAAGATTAAACACTTCTTCCTTTCCTGTCATTTTCTTTCCCGCTAAATGCCCCACCACTGTTTTTGATATTTTTTAAAAAGAGGAGAGGAGGGACTGTTGCCATATGTTAGTGTAAAGTAGCACAGTCTTAATCCTTCAATTACAGTTTGGGTTTAAAATAAATAGTATCAGTTACTCACTACAATTCACTCCACAGATTACCAAATCTGTTTCCACAAAAGCAGAATTTATCACTTGTTATTCCAACAACTAGTAAATGCTGTATTTCTACAGCTCATGGATGCAATCTGGAGTATGCTGATGCAATACTAACAGCATAATATACGGTAGGTTAACAGAGATATACAGTACTTTAAAGATAAATTACAGGCTACTCTTACAACAAAGATAAATTACAAGCTACTCTTACAATGGAAGATCCAGTTTATCTGACAAATTCCTAAGAAACTTAATAATTGATTCTTTACTAACAAACAAGCCTTAGCATTATAAACATTTTCTAGTTCAGTTGTTTGCAAGACTGAATACTTAAAAAAATGACCTTAGGTTATGCAACATTATTTTCAGGGGGGAAAAACTGTCCTATTCTAAAATAATGTTTAAAATACTAATTTTAAAGAAAGGTTTTCCATTTTTTTAAAGAAACATTTTCCAGATAAGAAGCTTGGACAACCCTTTTAGACAGAAACAACACAGTTTCTTCTTATGGGTCCACAAAGATGAACACATATATTATACCTTAAGTTCTTTTAAACAAGATACTATTAGGATGAGTGACAAGAGATAGGCTTTTATTTAAACAATTTTACACACGGCTATTTATTTTATTCTGCATGAAGTAGCTTTATAGATATTCCTGGTATGTAAGATAACATCTGTGTAACAAACACCTGCTTTTAGTTAAGGGTTTTTGAAGCATTTTCAACTGTGAGATTTTCAGTCCCAAATGGTTATTGCATTTCTCTGCTTGTCTCTACAGAACAGTATCCAATGTCACACCTCAGGGAAAGCATTTTTGCTCAGGCTTATATACTCACAAATAACCTTCAAATGTCTAGCTCTTTCTTGGGAAAATTTAACTTATGCTGCCCACACTTTTTCCTGAGTGCATAAATCAGTTCAAACTTCCCAAACTACATTCATTAGAGTGGCTTGTGAAGATAAGGTTTACTAAGTATTTTTAGGCAGAAAGGTAGGTAAAAATGCAACAAATAAATAAACAAACCTTAAATAGTCCACTCCTATTAATGAAGAAGGGACGTGGTGGCTCAGTGGGTTAGGACGCTGAGCTTGTCGATCAGAAGGTCGGCAGTTTGGCGGGTCGAATCCCGAGTGCCGCGTAACAGAGTGAGCGCCTGTTACTCGTCCCAGCTTCTGCCCACCTAGCAGTTCGAAAGCACGTAAAAATGCAAGTAGAAAAATAGGGACCACTATGGTGGGAAGGTAACAGCGTTCCGTGCGCCTTTGGCGCCTAGTCATGCCGGCCACATGACCACGGAGACGTCCTCGGACAAGCGCTGGCTCTTCGGCTATGAAACGGAGATGAGCACCGGCCCCTAGAGTCGGAAACGACTAGCACGCATGTGCGGGGGAACCTTTACCTTTACCTTTTATTAATGAAGATCAAGGTTTGTGACAAAGCATTTTGGTGCCTTGTCCTTGGCAGATAAGAATTTTATGCTAATTGCTTTTTTTAGCCATTTCCCCCCACTCTGCTGTGTTTGCCATGTGCCAGAAAAGTATTATTTAACATGGTTCCCTCTTGTTATAATAGGTTATCTGACAAGTATATATAGATTTTGAAGAGATTTATATAAAAATTTCTCAATTTTATTATGGAAAATACTTTGCTGGACAGCAAAACAAATTTATAACAGAGTTTAAAAACAAACCCATTCTAAAACTTCATGAAGTACAATATGAAGAGCAGCTGGAAACTGAAGATAACATTTGTAGTATGGATGTAAAGTGATAAAATTGTGATAAATGCTCAGGACAAGCTATGATAAAATTGGGAAGTTAGAACCTTGCCCAGGACCACTGTTAGCTTAACTTAAGTTACTGAAATGAACAATATTTTTTTCTGCAAAAGAGGGCTAAATTCAGCTTGAAGGATCTTTGGATATTTTTCTTATTAGGATTTTACAGTCTACTGGCTAGAAGTGCCAAAAGGACTTGAGCACTGAAGGAAAGACTCTGAACAGTCCTGCTGGATCATATTAAAAGCTTATCTAGTCTACCGTTACATTCTTAAAGTCTTAAATTTGAATCTGCCTTTCTCATGTTGAAGTGGGCTTGTATTTTCATCATTAATGGACACTTAAAGATGCAATCTATATTGCTGTAACTATTGAAATACTAATTGCATTGGCTTTATACTTCAGCATGGGTCAAAGGGGAAGATTTAGGAATAAAAAGTCTTATAGGGAGATTTCTCAGTAACAGAAATTATGCAAATATACTTGCTGGGCTTTGAAACACTAACAGGTACTTAGTAGGGATCAGCAAGATTTTACAAAAAAAGAGATATGTTTTATAAATGAAACTGGAAGTATTTTCTAGTTCTATTAATTTTACTGAAATGCATTGCTGGGATAAACACATGTCCAGCATCCAACAAAAATTTTAAAATAAAAAATAAAAATAATTAAAATAAAGTAAAATAAATTAAAAAGAAAACAAAAAACAAACAAACTCAGAGTACCGTCAGTTTTCTATGTTTCTAGCTGCCCTGAGTTTTTGTTAAGAGTCAGGTGATATATAAGTTTAATAAATTACTAACTTCAAGGGTTACTTCATATGATGCTAAGTATAAAGAAACATGTAAACTTGTGGTTCACTATATATAACAATATATCTGCTTGACTGTTGAAAGCACTGTCTGGTAAAATATTTTGCATTTTATGTTAAAGGCAGTATAATCCAAAAAAGTTACATTTAATATGACTAGTTTTTAAAAGATGCTACTACATCACTGCAATGAGAAAGTGATGAAATGCAGAACCATCATACCACCATAGCGTACCATCCTTTACTGTGAAGCACCTTTATCAAGTCTTTTCTTCACTAGCTGCCACTCTGCAGCAGTCACAAAATAAGTTGGTTATTGGGAAACCCCACCAGAGCAATAGGGAAATGTTTCTTTCTCTATGGTACCCATAATTTTACCCAAATAATACCATGATAAGGGTCAATAGAGCCACCATTTGGCTGTCAAATATTCTCCGCCACGCCAAAAGCCTGGAGTTTCTGGGTTTAGACTGTTGAGTTGGACTACATGCAGGCAACCAGGGCTAACAACAACAACAACAACACTAGGAGTTGGAAGGGACCTTGGAGGTCTTCTAATCCAGGGCTTTTCAACCAGTGGTTCAGGTACCACCTGTGGTACATTGGGACCTGGCAGGTGGTACGCGACCATCCTAGAAAAGTAGTAATGGGGCAAGGGAATGAGCTGAACTGGTGGTAGCACTGCATAAGCCTGAGCGAGAGATGGCTGGAGCTGCAGGGCTGTCAGGGCTCAGCGGAAGCACCAGAATCAACACCAGGCTCCAGCTGGAGCTCGGCGCTGATCCTAGTGCTTCTGCTGAGCCCAGAAGAAGTGCTGATCAGCTGGAATGTTGCAGCATCTCCAGAGTCTTGTGATTTACATTCAGATACTTGGCAACTGATTCATATTTATGAAGGTCACAGTGTCCCAGGGTCATGTGAAGTGACCAAAACCTGCTGCAACCACCCAGCAGATGGGGGGAATAAAAACCAAACACCCCCTACCCCACCCCCGCTGCCAATCCTGAACAGAAATGCTCACAACAATGAAAACTTCGGACATGAGGAAGAGGGCCGCCGGGTGGGCAGGCAAGTGTCTTGCTCAGCTATGTCTTAGGGGGCACTTTTTTCAGTGCCATTGTAACTTTGAACAGTCAGTAAGCGAACTGTTGTAAGTCGAGGACTACCTGTACTTCATCACTTTTTTCCTTTTTTTTTGGTCATCAAGTTTTTGACTCTTTGCTAGGCGACTGGTGGTACTCGGATGTTGCCATATCCTAAAAGTGGTATAATGGATGAAAAGGTTGAAAAGCCCTGTTCTAGTCCAACCCTCTGCTCAGGGAGGAAACCCTATACCATTTCTTAAAAACTTTGTGTTGGAGCAGGTTGCTCCATCATTAATTGTTCTGTCAGGAAACTTTTCCTTAGTTCTAGGTTGCTTCTCTCTTTGATCAGTTTGTCTTGCCTTCAGGTGCTTTGGAGAATAGCTTGACTCCCTCTTCCTTGTGGCAACCCGAGATATTTGAACACTGCTATCATGTCACCCCTACTCCTTCTCTTCATTAAGCTAGACATACCCAATTTCAGCAACCGTTCTTTATGTTTTAGCCTCCAGTCCCCTAATCATTTTTGTTGCTGTACTCTTTCTAGACTCTCAGCATCTTTTTTACACTGTAGTGACCAAAACTGGATGCAGTATTCCAAGTGTGACCTTACCAAGGCATTATAAAGTGGTATTAACATTTCATGTGATCTTGATTCCATCCCTCTGTTAATGCAACCCAGCACTGTGTTGGCTTTTGGGCAGCTGCAGCACATTGCTGGCTCATATTTAAGTGATTGTCCACTAGGACTCCGAGATCCCTCTCACAAGTTACTACTACTGAGGAAGGTAGCATCTATACTGTACCTGTACATTTGTTTTTTCTTGTCTAATTGTAGAACCTTACTTTTTTCACCTTTGAATTTCATTTTGTTAGATAGCGCTCAATGTTCAAGTCTGTCCAGATCCTCCTGTATCTTAAGCCTATCTTCCTGAGTGTTGGCTCTTCCTGCCAGCTTGCTGTCGTCTGCAAATTTGATGAGTTCCCCATCTATCCCCTCATCTAAATTGTTGATGAAGATGTTGAAGAGCACTGGGCCCAGAACAGAGCCTTGGGGCACTCCACTACACACTTCCCTCCATGTAAATGCAGTTCCATTGAGGACCAAATGCTGAGTACGGCTGGTTAGCCAACTACGAATCCATCTGGTGGTGATTCTGTCTAACCCACATTTTTCTATCTTATCAAATAGTAGGTTGTAGTCTACTTTATCAAATGCATTACTGAAGTCCAAGTAAATTATATCCACAGCATTCCACTAATTTTGTCACCTAGTCAAAGAATGCAATAAGATTTGTCTATCAGGATCTGTTTTTGACAAACTCTTGTTGGCTTTGTTTGCCTCTAGGTGTTTGCTGATTCGTTGCTTGATTATCTTTTCCAGAATCTTCCTAGATATTGAGGTCAGGGTGATAGGTCTGTAATTTCCTGGATCCATTTTTTTCCCTTTTTTGAAGATGGGAACTACATCAGCTCTTCTCCAGTCCTCTGGTAGTTCCCCAGTGCTCCAGGAACTTTGAAAGATATAGTTCAGTGATTCTGGGGATCACATCTGCCAGTTCTTTCAGAACCGTGGGGTGTAATTCATCTGGTTCTGGTGATTTGAACTCGCTTAGGGTGAACAGGCGCTCACTTACCATTTTTTTGCCTATTTTAACTTGTGTTTCTAATCTGTTTTTTATGATACTGTTTTTGATACCATAGAGTGGACTGTTTTTCCCCTTTGTAAAGACAGATGCAAAAAACAAGTTAAGTAATTCTGCTTTCTCCCTGTTGATTGTCACCTTCTTGCCACTTTCTCCCACGGTGGTTCTCCTACCTCTCGGGCCATTCGCAGACGGTGTTGGCAGGAGGGCAGAGGTCAACCCCAAGGCCCCTTAGTTGTGGGGTGCCCCAGGGGTCGGTCCTCTCTCCCCTCCTGTTCAACATCTATATGAAGCCACTGGGTGAGATCATCTGTGGTTTCGGGGTGAGGTATCATCAATATGCTGATGATACCCAGCTTTTCATCTCCACCCCGAACCAAGCCAGTGATGCCCTCGACGTGATGTCCCGCTGCCTGGAAGCGGTACGAATCTGGATGGAGAAGAACAGGCTCTATCTCAACCCGGCCAAGACTGAGTGGCTCTACGTACCAGAGGTGTTACCTCCCGTTGATAGGGCGCGCAACTTAGGCTTCCTCCTGGATACACAACTCAGTTTTGAAGATCACATAGGAGTTGTGGCCAGGGGGGCTTTTGCCCAGGTTCGCCTGGTGCGCCAGTTGCGCCCCTATCTGGACCGAGATGCTCTACGTACGGTCACTCATGCGCTCGTTACCTCCTGTATAGATTACTGCAATGCTCTCTACATGGGGATGCCCTTGAAGACCACCCGGAGGCTCCAGCTAGTGCAAAATGCGGCCGCACGGGTTGTGATGGGAGTATCCCGATACTCCCATATTACACCCCTCCTGCGTGAGCTGCATTGGTTACCGGTTGCCCTCCGGGTGAGATTTAAGGTGCTGGTTCTTACCTATAAAGCCCTACATGGCTTAGACCCAGGATATTTGCAGGGCCGTCTGCTGCCAGGAACGACTTCCCATCGCCCTGTGCGCTCACACAGGGAGGGCCTCCTCAGGGTGCAGTCGGCTAGACAATGTCAGCTGGCGACCCCCAGGGGGAGGGCCTTCTCTGTGGGAGCGTCTGCCCTGTGGAATCAGCTTCCCCTTGAGCTCCGGATGGCCCCGGATCTCCGGTCCTTTCGTCGCGACCTCAAAACATTTCTTTTCCATCAGGCTGACCTGGACTGATGATAGGGGTTTTTAAAAAGAAAATGTTTTTAATATTTTATCACTGGGGCTTGTTAGTTTAATCTTTTTTAACATTTGTATTATTGTGTTTTATTGTTGTTAGCCGCCCTGAGTCCTTCGGGGGATAGGGCGGCATACAAGTCCCAATAATAAATGGACCAATCATTTCCTTCACTTTTTTTCTTGTTTTTTTACATGTTGAAAGAAGCTTTGTTATTTTTGATTTTTGTCGCCTTAGTTCATTTTGAGCCTTAGTTTTCCTCACTTCATCTTTGCAGGCTCGGGCTATTTGCTGATATTCTACCTTAGTTATGTGCCCCTCTTTCCACTTTTCATACTTGACCTTTTTATCTTTCAATTTGTCAGAGTTCTTTATGCAGCCATGCTGGTTTCTTTTGAGAGCTGTTTTTCTTCTTCGTTGGTATTGTGCTAGATTGGGCTTTTATAATCTAACTTTTCAAAATTTCCCAAGCTTCTTGAGTTGTTTTCCCCTTGAGGATTCTCATCCAGGGAATCCTTCCCAAGCTCTCTCTAAATTTATTCAAATTAGCTCTCTTAAGGTCCAAGACTCTAGTTTGACTGTGTTCTATTGCTTGTGCTTGCATAATGTTGAATTCCAATATTGCATGATCACTTCAACACCTATCATTTCATCTCCGTTAGTGAGGATTAAGTCCAATATGGCTGATCCCCTAGTTCCCTTCTCTACTTTTTGGGAGACAAAGTTGTCTGCTAGGTTTGTCAGGAATCTGTCTGATTTTCCACTTGGTGCAGAGTTTGTCTCCCAGTTGATGTCAGGGTAATTAAAGTCCCCCATTTCTATTGTGATGTGCTTCCTACATACCTTAGTTAACTGATTAGCAAAAAGTTCATCTATTTGCTCTGTTTGGTTGGGTGGCCTATAGTATACTCCTATGGCAATGTCATCCCCCCCCTTTTATATTGACCCAAATGCATTCAGGACAGTTTTCATCACTGTTGTGCTGTATTTCTGTAGTCTCTATTTATTTCTTAGTAGGTGCTCCCTTCTCATCCTTTACTATTATCGGTCTATTTTATCTTGTAATCCCAACCCATGCACCTGTCCAGAGAGAGGTACTGAAAAATTACTATAGGTAGTCCTCGACTTATGACCACAATTGAACCCAAAATTTCTGTTGTCAAGTGAGACACTTGTTAACTGAATTTTCCATGTTACAACCTTTCTTGCTACAGTTGTTAAGCGAACCACTGAAATTGTTACATTAGTAATCTGGTTGTTAAGTGAATCTTACTTTCCCATTGACTTTGCTTGTCAGAAGGTTACAAGTGATCACATGACACTGCAACTGTCATAAATATGAACCAAATGCCAAGCTTCTGAATTTCGATGACATGACCATGGGGAGCTGCAAAGACTGTAACTGTAACTGTGAAAATAGTCATAAGTCACTTTATTCAGTGCCATTGTAACTTTGAAAAGTCACTAAATGAACTGTTGTAAGTTGAGGATACCTGTACTCTGGTCTGCATATTCTGAGGGATGAAACAATGATAGCAAAGAGACAGAAAAGCGGGACTGGGAGTGAACCTCAGTAAATGGCCCACAATGCTGATCTTTAATGCTGTCTTTCAGCATTAAACTTAGAAGAACTCAAGAACTCAAGAGTAACAGGGTACCTAATGCAGCAGTTTGCTTGTTTGTGGCTTTGCAGCATGAATAGGATGCTGTGATTCATCAACCACAACTTGTTAACTCTGCATTGTGAGAACCGAGGTAACTGTGGCTTAATCAAATAAGCAAATAAAACATGGCTTAAAATGGACTGTGACTGCAGTCACTAACTTACATTGAATAATAATAATTCTAATAATAATGGTTATTACCTATAAAGCCCTACATGGCCTGGGTCCGGGCTATTTGAGGGAACACCTGCTGCCGGCATCAAACGCCCTTCGCCCAGTGCGCTCCCACAGGGAGGGTCTGCTCAGGGTTCCGCCGGTAAGAGATTGCCGGCGGGTGACACCCAGGGATAGGGCCTTCTCAGTGGGAGCGCCTGCCCTCTGGAACCAGCTGCCGGTGGAGCTGAGGACTGCCCCCGAACTCCGATCATTCCGCCGGGGCCTGAAGACCTGGCTCTTTGAGCTCTCGGGCCCAGGCTGAGGAGAAAATTTTTAACTGGGGTTTTTAAGAGTACAGGGTGAATTTAATATTTTTTAACTTGGTTTTTAACTTTTGTATGTTTGATTTTTAATTCCCTGTAAACCGCCCTGAGTCCTCAGGGAAAGGGCGGTATATAAATGCAATTAAATAAATAAATAAATAAATAATGGATAGAAGATTTACATATAACCTTAGCGATATGCGAGTAACTTTGGGAATGGAAATTTCAATCTGTCAAGATTCATGGCATGAGATTTCAATTGCTACAGAAGCTTGAGAGCTTTATTTTTGAAAAAGCAAATTTAATTTTTTTGCTACATGGGAATTATTTTGATAACACAGGTTTCCACATATATTTACTCAAAACACTAGGTTCTCCTAATGCTAAAGTAATTTTCTGTTGAACAAGAATTCCTGAATTTTTTAAACCGAAAAACTACACGTGACTCACGTTAAATACTAAAACATGTTACTGTAAGTCTAAGAAATAAAAGTGGTTTGTAATATTTGGTAGCATTCAAACTCTAGCTTTAAAAAATTACAGCATTTTAAGAATGTTAAAAAAATAGCTGTTTAAAATCAGAAATTTTATCTGTTGTAAATTCATTCCAGACTGGTATTTGGCGTGCATACAATAAATTTAGAATGAAAGCAAATAAAGTACAACTATTAACACTTGGATTGACTTTAATCACTTATCAGAAGAAAAACAGACTACAAGTAGTCCTTGACTTACAACCATTTGTTTAGTGACTGTTGAGTTATAACTACTGAAAAAAGTGACCTACGATCAGTTTTCCAACTCACATGATCAAAATTCGGGCACTTGGCAACTGGTATGTATTTATGATACATACCAGTTGCAGTGTCCCGAGGACATGAGATCACCATTTGTAACCTTCCCAATTGGCTTCTGACAGGGAAAGGCAATAGGAAAACCAGATTCAATTAATTAATTTATTTTTATTTTATTTTAATTCCATTTATATCCCGCCCTTCTCCGAAGACTCAGGGCGGCTTACAAGCTTAGCAGTAGCCTTCATTCTATGTATATGCCTGCTTATTAGGCCTTTCACACACACCCCAAGCGGCATTATTACAAAGTCAGCTTAATTGCCCCCAACAATCTGGGTCCTCATTTTACCTACCTCGGAAGGATGGAAGGCTGAGTCAACCTTGAGCCTGGTGTCGGTATCATTCACTTAACAGTGCAGTGATTCACTTAACAACTGCAAAAAAATTGTAAAATGGGACAAAACCCACTTAACAACTGCCTTGCTTAGCAACAGAAATGTTGGGTTCAATTGTGGCCATAAAACAAGGATTACCTGTAGTGTTTTTAAGGGGAAAATATTTGATATAAAGACAGCAATCAGAAGCATTTTTAATATGCATAATTTGATGTAATCACCATAAACAATGGAAAGGAAATCTTGAAGACAAAACTGTCGAAGTCTTTCTCTTGAATAGTATCTGCTTTACTGATGTCTTTACAAATAATTGGCAATATTACAATAGGGATTTTATTTTACATTAATACAGCTGTGAATCCTTGGACAATGCACCATTTTCAACCTTACCTACTTCACTGTTTTACGGAATATAAAAGAGAATATCCTTACTTGTGTGTCTCATGCATCTCAATGCCAGAATAGTTCCAAAGTAGGTAAATTCAAGGCTAAGAACTGCATAATGAAGTCTTCATTATTCTGGCAAAGCCTTAATATTAGCATGGTAGTAGCCGAATCCTGTCTCATATACAAACAAAAACATATTCCAAATGCAGAATGATTTTCAGGTGCAACCATATTTCTTATATTTGCTTTATTTCCCTGATAGCAATCCTCTGGATTAACAACTGATACTCTGATCTGCTGGAATTTATCCCAAAATAAAATCCAGTCCTAATCTAATACTGTATAATTACAGATGCTAGTTCTCTAGCACCACTTTACTCACTGAATATTTTGTAAACAGCAGAGTACTAATCCTGTAGGGAAAAAAAATCATATTATCTTAGACTATCACACATTAACTACCTTAGACTTAAATCAACTCACACACTTAACAGCCAAAGAGTAAATATGTATTAATTTAACAGTGTACATACACTTTAGCCAGATACTGTCCAATACACAAAGTTATACCGGTAATTGTAGCTGTAGCAGAGTGGTTTAAGTATATTAACCAATATTAATATTTAAGCTATGACATCATGAATATGGTCTGCTATAGGCAAGACAAGGTTAAACTTGATCAAATACATGAAGACTCAAGTTTTCATTTGTTCAGGATGTGATTTAACTCCTTTGCTGACTCAAAAAGCAAGCATGCAGTATAAAGATGCTTGTAAATCCAGCTTCATTACTAGACACCAAACTGCTTGTTATTCATGTAGAGCTGATATCTAAGGTTGTCTACTATAAGGTGCTATTCGCAATGTATGTCTTTGATGAGAACTCCAAACTTCAGCTTGTGACTTCTAGAGTCAGTCCACAGTTCAAATTATCTTCACAACTTTAATTGGGATGACAATGGTTACCTGAAAAAGCAACTTTCCAACACTTACAACCTCAGGAAATGAATTCAATATGAGGCGAATAAATCTGAGAGTCCTTATCTTTTGAATTTCAGCATGTCCGCTGAAGAAGAAAGTACGTGTATATATAGATTTTGGGGAGGGATGTTTACCCATCCCCTAGTATTTTAGTACATGTTTGCATTAATTTTAATATTTGGGATCAGTGTTTTCCTCTTTTAGGTGTTGGTTTTATTCCTGTTTTTATCTTAAACTTTATGTGTGGGTTTTCTTTTGAAAACAACTGTGGAAGCCTCAACTACCTCTAAAATATGATTTCCAGAATATTAAGCAATAAAGATTATTTTAAAACGGTTATTCACTGGTAGCAATTTAAAAAAACTATCTTCTAAATCATAACTGATTTAAGATCCAAACAGTTCTCCATATAAGTCAGTCCAAAACTTTTACTTTTTTTTTTAAAAAAAAGAATTAAGCAAAAAGAAATGCCTTTGGTTCTTTTCGGTTCCAAGTTGTTTTTCTCTATTTCAATACTTTAAATGCACTAGCTTATTTTACTTACACTTTAAATTGATGTTTTGTTGAATATCAACAATACAGCAAAACTCTATATTAAAAATAGGGAAAAAAATTACTATTGCTATAGCTTTTAAAATGTTGTGATTGGTTGGTATGCCATTTTGGAATCCACTGAGTAAAAGGAGCATATAATTTTTTTCCCTAACATAAATGTGTAAACATCACATGCTTGTGATCTTTTTTTCCAATTTACACAGTTGAGTGGGAGTAGTTTACATGTAGCTCCAAATAACCTCTCACCCAGGCCCAACCAATACTGTTCAGCCCCATCAATGTTACACTCTTAGTTTATCTTGAATTGAGACATAGGCCTCGATGCAGTCCTGTGAACATTTTTTGGCAGTAAATCCTTCTGAATGTAACGAGTCTGATTTGGCTCTTCCATGTACAGTAATCTCCAACAAAATCTGATGTCAAAAATTCCTGTCTAGTATCATTCTGGAGTACACACTTTCCCTTTCCTTTATTGTGGTGCCAACACACTTGCGCTTCCAGGTTTCTTTGTGTCACCTCTCAAGACTCGCACCACCCAAAAACAATTTACTCCGCCACAATCTACCAGGGGAACCAGTTTAAGTTTCCTCTGACTTTGTCAACTTCAGAACAGCATTTCCCCAACTCCGTCCTTTCTAACCAAGTTTTCCCAGCCCTTTAATTGAAGACTAATTGAACTGAATCCAACAAACCCTCTTATCTGCCATTTTCATTCTGCTTCAGCCCAAGCAAAAAAACAGAAACTCGGGGGAGGGGGGGAGTAATAAGGCCTAGGGCTAGCTAGACTGATTAGTTAAATGTTGCCAGTGTGTCATTTTGATTTTCAAAGATGCAAAGCCAGCGATATTTAGGAATCCACAACCCCACCTCGCTGCTATCCAAAGAGTTACCCTAAAAGCTTTCTCTCAGATCTCTGCAGACTCTCCCGCACTCTGGGACAAGAGGGAAGCTAAGCAAGTAAACAAGTTTGAAATCCTGGTTTGCTCCGATCGAAACCTCCACTTCCAAATGTCGTTCAAGGCTAGACTGATTAGTTAAATGTTGCCAGTGTGTCATTTTGATTTTCAAAGATGCAAAGCCAGCGATATTTAGGAATCCACCACCCCACCTCGCTCTCCAAAGAGTTACCCTAAAAGCTTTCTCTCAGATCTGTGCAGACTGACTCTCCCGCACTATGGGACAAGAGGGAAGCTAAGCAAGTAAACAAGTTTGAAATCCTGGTTTGCTCCGATCGAAACCTCCACTTCCAAATGTCGTTCAAGGCAAGACCTGGGTGGTAAAAGAGGACGAGGATGGAAGAAGAAGGGAGGACGCGGCCCGTTCGGATGCTTCCTGCAGCATAAAGAAGGGGCGAGGAAGCGGGAAAAGCCTGAGGGAATCCTAAAGAGGAGCCGAGGCGGCAAAAAAAAAAAAAGACCAAACTCCTGACGCCCTTCCCAAGCCTTGAATTTTCCCGCCGGCGCTTTAGCTAAGGGTTCAGCCATCACCCGAGGGGCTGCAACGCCACTGCCGGGCAGGCTTGCTCAGGGCACGTGCAGAGTATTTTCGCCTTGCAGCGGTGCACGACTGACTCCGGAGGGCTCGACGGTTGGGGGAAAAGGAGCCTTTCAAGGCAAAAGGCGCGGAGGGCAGGCCGGTTTGGGGATACGGAAACCTCGCTCGTTGCAAGCCACGGCTATCGGATTCGGCCACTAGTTCCGGCGAGGGAAAGCAGGGGCTTCGAAAAGATTGGAGTCTTCTGCAGCATCCCAAGGTGTTTTAGTGCGGACTTTGTAGCAAAAAAAAAAAAAACACAACAAAAACCCGCCTTGGTTACAAAGAAGGGAGTTAGGCACAAACCACGATCAAATGCAGGCCCTAAACGCTATACCAGTTAATCCCTGTTCGGGACGGGTAATTTGCAATCTCCCCTCCCTCGGCTGCAAAGAAAACTTATCTTGCATGTGTTCAGAGATTTGCTCTCGTTCTCACGTGCGCTTTGACACTCCCGACCCTCCCTAGCAGGCTAGGGAAGCTTGAATCCAGCCTCCGAGTACCTTTGAGCTCCAGAACTGACCGGTCTTAGCAAACACGCAACTCAACTCGCTCGCTCGCGCTCACACACACACACCTCTGCGCGCAACACGTTGATCTGGTGTTCAGTCGCTCGAAGGCCAACCGGGCAGTGCCCTTCGAGCGCCGCCCAACGTGAAAAGGCTCCTTCTCCCCACCCGACCCCGCAGAAACGAATCCCTCTGATTGCACCCTCGGACGAGCCGCCCGAACTCCCGAGCGGGAAGAAAGGAAGAAGCGAGCCAGCCGGGGCATCTTCAACCGCGGGAACAGGAGGCTGGGCGGGCTGGCTTTGGCTTACCTGGCGCGGCGGGTTCGGCCAGGCTCCGGGTGTGCAGCCACAGGAGCAGCTGGAGCAGGAAAGGGCTCCTTTTCCAGCTGCCCGGATGGAGCCGACGCTGCATTCCTGAGCCGGCTCCTCGTCCCTCCTCGCTACTCCAACATCCAGGAATCCCCCAGCCGGCTGGCCTGGAACGGGCTTTCGCTCGCCCGTCCTCTCCCCTCTTCTCCTCGCCGCTCGGTCCAAGGGCGGGCTGTGAAACTGGCCTCTCCGGGCGGGCGGGAGGCTGCCTTCGCTGGCCTCCCTCGCTCCTCAACCTCCTGGCTTGTCACTTTCCCGGAGCTCCAGACCGCCCCATCCCGAGCCGAGGCAGCCCCCGCCGCCTGGAAGGGGGCCGGCCAGTCCGCCCGCCCTGATCGACCCTCCCGCGCCCCCTGCTGGACCAGCCTGGACGCGCTTCGCTACCTGGTACCGCGGCGGCGCCTCTCAAAGCCAACTCGCCGCTTAATTAGACGCGCCTTGAGTTTTATTTCACGCGCGTTGGAAAACTATCCACTGAGGCGCCAAAAAAAAAAAAGAAAAAAACCTCCCCCTCTTGCTGTCTCCGTGGCTCCGAAAAGTTTCCTAGAAATATCGATGGTGGAACTGTAGTTGCTGCGTGTGCCAATAGGTTTAACTTTTTTTTAAACGATTTTTTTTAAAAAAAAATAAAAATTAAAATTAAAAAAACCCTATGGCGGCAGGCATAAGGATTAGTTTCAGTGAGAGAGGGATGAAGAAAGAGAAGGTAAGGGAAAACCCACATTGAAAAAGCTACCCTGTTGCCAGCTTGAGCAAAAGCTGTTTACTGGCTTGGTGAATGGTGGATTTCTGCCATTTCCACTTCTGAGCCCATTTGTGGAGAGTGGGGGTTGTTAAGTGATGGCTTGATTTTAAATATTATGTTTAACTAAATAGCGCAGGATAAGAATGTGGAAAATGCATTTCAAAAGAATTAACAGATTAGCCTATTGGAAAATACCGAAGCATAAATCGTGAAATATATGTTCCACATTAAAGAAAAGCAAAAGTAATGTCACATCTTATATTTAAAATTGGGAGAAGTAGGTGAGGGATGGATTATTGCTTGGTTTCATTTCCACTAAAATGAAGGGGAAAAAATGACCTGGAATATTTCTATGGAGACAGAGTGTTAGAAACCTGGGGCAATTTAAAAAGTTTACAGGCCTGATTTTTACTGTATTTCAAATATTTAAAGATTTGTGTTTGTAGACAAAGCCCTTGGAAGATGGCTAGCTATAATCACAAACTATGTTATTCTAAAGTAGCCTGCTTCACATAATTCTATGAACTATCATGGTTTGTTGGATTTTGTATATATCTAATGTATGACATAGACCAGGGCTTTTCAACTTTTTCACCCATTGTTCCACTTTTAGGATGTGGCAACATCCGAGTACCACCAGTCGCCTAGCAAAGTGTCAAAAACTTGATGAACATCCAAAAAAAAGGGAAAAAGTGATGAAGTACAGGTAGTCCTCGACTTACAACAGTTTGCTTAATGACTGTTCGAAGTTAAAATGGCACTGAAAAAAGTGCCCCCCAAGCCACAGCCAAGTAAGACAACTGCCTGCCTACCCAGCGGCGCTCTTCCTCATGTCCGAGGTTTTCATTGTTGTGAGCATTTCTATTCAGGATTGGCAGCAGGGGTGGGATGGGGTGGGGTTTGGTTTTTATTTCCCCCCCCCCCCGTCTGCTGGGTGGTTGCAGCAGGTTTTGGTCATTTCACATAACCCTGGGACACTGTGACCATCATAAATATGAATCAGTTGCCAAGCATCTGAATGTAAATCACAAGACTCTGGAGATGCTGCAACATTCCAGCTGATCGGCGCTTCTTCTGGGCTCAGCAGAAGCGCCAGGATCAGCGCCAAGCTCCAGCTGGAGCCTGGTGCTGATCCTGGCGCTTCCACGGAGCCCTGACAGCCGCGAAGAAGCGCTGATCCTGGGGCTTCCGCTGTGCCCTGACAGCCCTGCAGCTCCAGCCATCTCTCGCTCAGGCTTATGCAGTGCTACCATCAGTTCAGCTCATTCCCTTCCCCCGGTACTACTTTTCTAGGATGGTCGTGTACCACCTGCCAGGTCCCAATGTACCACAGGTGGTACCTGTACCACTGGTTGAAAAGCCCTGACATAGACTATTCTGAGTGTCAAGATGTTTTAACTAGATCTCAGATATAATTACAGTGAAAATAATCCTTTATTATAGAAAGCTGTCCTTTAGATTTATTTTTGAAAGTTTTAATTTTAGATGTTTTAGAATAGCATTTTTGGAAAGTTTTTCTTAGTTTTGCTCTTGACATTTCCATTGTACAGCAAAGTTATAAACATAAACAGTTAATTTTTTTATCTGGATGAATCTCTTTCAGATTTGTCTGTTTTTCAAGTTGTCCTTTATTTTTCCCTAGAAACTTGGTCACTGAAGATTTAATACTATATTTTATTGATAGTCACACAGGGTAGAAAAATCTACATCACATGGTTTAACATAAACTCTGACTTAATTTGAGGCTGACTTTGGCCTCCTTTCAAATTCTACCCCATTTGCAAAATCCTCCTACTTTGCAGATGGATTTGTGAATTATTAAAGGCTATGATGCCATTACAACACAAGCTCTGTCCTTTATGCTTATGTGTTGTGGCATTGCATGCATGTACAGATGGGCTGACTTGCATCAAGGCAGTACAATGGTCCTTTCATTGTTTCAATGAAAACCTTCAATCCTGTGAACACTTCAAATCAGATATTTAGAGAATAGTTTCTAAGGGGAAAAACACAAAATAGATGAAAGGATTCAAGTAGAAATCAGAAACAATTCCTAAGGCATACAAATATTTGAATGATCAGTTGAGGGTACAATAGAAAGGGAACAGTATACAGATAGTATCTGTAGCAGAATATCCAGATTCAGCCATAGTTTCATTCCATACAGCATTAACCTTATGAACTCTCAAGCTTCCACCTTCCTTTATATATTCAAGATACACAGCATTTGATATTTATTTGTTATGTATATGTAGGGGTGTGGGTCTGCATATATGTTGTATGTAGTATGGTTAGGTATGTGTCATGTATGTGTTCCACTTTGAAAGCGGCAACTAAATTTCATTTTTAATGTGTGCAGTTGTGCCCACAGTAAAAATGACAATAAAGGTTATCTTATTTTATCTTATCTTATCTTATCTTATCTTATCTCATCTCATCTCATCTCATCTCATCTCATCTCATCTCATCTCGCCTCGCCTCATCTTATTGACTGCTATTGGGACCAGCAACTCTGTTGCTAAGCTACATGGATGTAAAGTGAAATGTCTCACGACTGCACTGGACTGTTGCTGTGGTTATTAAGTGAGTGAATATGACCACAACTTGCAACTTCTTCGGCTTGCAGGAAACAGGCTCTGAAGGTTGCAAATGGCGACCATGTGACTGTGGGACGCAGTGACTGTTGCAAATGAGCTCCAGCTGTGGATCACCTAAGTCACAATCACATAACCATGGGATGCTGCAATAGACACAGATTCAAGCACCAGTTATAAATATACTTTTTTCAGCACCATTATAACTTCAAACAGCTAAACGAGGCAGTTGGTAAGCGAGGACTTCCTGTTATTTGTAATCAAGTTGTTTCCAAATATTGTAATGGTTTGTTGATTCTTTTCTTTTGTATATCAATAGCCGCCTTTTTCTTTTTTCTATGTGATGATTTCTATTTAATTTCTAAATCATAATAAAAATGGAAATGGAAAAAAATCCTGGGAATGCCCATGTTGCTCGCTTATGTTCATAAGGCTGATGTCTAAATATATTTCTATCACTGGATGAGTTAACTAAAATTTGAGTAAGGGGCATAGAATTATTCACTTTTAAGGTCTAATTTGCACAGATACCTTCCTGAGGCCAGAAGCAGGTAGATTTATGAATTATATCATTAAATAAAACAAGATTGTGAAACCATGGTGAAATTGTGAACGCACCTACTGCCAGGAGCTTGCCATGAGGTTAAGAATGATAAATACACAACTTAGTGCTACTTTTATAATTTTCTTTCAGCTGCCAATTTTTTTTAAAAAAATATGAAAATAGATACTATCAATTAGTTAAATTTAACAAGGAACTCATCTTGATGACAACTTTGTTGGAAAAATTTATATAAATCCAGTACGAGAAATTCACCAGATCTGTTAGAAGAAATAAAATAATTTATAGTAATAAAACATAAAAATATTATTTTTAGCTCCCCATCTGTCCAACTGCCCACAATTAGCAAATACAATTTCTTCCGGGCTTAGAGACTATTCTGCAGAGCACATCAATGAAAGTTAAAACACATGCTTGGAGAATGCATCTGCTTTTAATCTGCAGCATTCTGAAGTCAACACAAATATTTTTGCTATTTTTCCCTTTAACTTGCAACAGTTGCAAAGACTGTGGCATGCTATAATGGAAAAGCTGAAAATAAAAGACGCTCGAAAATTAGGAAAAAGAAGCAAAACAAATGCTTTAGTTTTAAAAAATTAAAATATCTGTTTTTAAAGAAGACTCATTTAACTCAGTAATGATGAAGAGTAACCAAGATTAAAACAAAGGTAGACCCAAAAAGGATGATTACATGTTTTGACTGGATTCTCCTTTTCTTATGTTGTTGTGATAAAACTCTCAGAAACTATTTTCTACTTGAGCATTTCAACATGTGAAATAAAAGCAATAGTAACAATGTCTTTATGCCAATATCAAGAAGATTAAATTTGTACGTATTATAGACAACTCCTTATTTAATGTAAAGATAACCATGAAGCATAACTTGTTGCAGCAGATATAAAGATATCAAAGCAAAATTTTGGAATTAGGTTCGGATCCAGGGCACGTTTTTTTTGGGCTGCGTGGTTTCTGGTACACAACCACATTGCATGACTGCTTATATTTTCCTTCCAAAATATGCGGCCCACTTCATATTTTTCAATTATACCACTAAATGCTATATTTTACTGACACATTTTGAACATATGAAAAGCCTAGTCAACATTCTCAGTCAAGTATCCTTTGGGATAAAATAGAAGGAAAAAGAAAAACCACGGATACATCAAAGTTGGGGAGCATTTTTTGAAAGTGGTCCCTTGGTTCTGTCTGTTCTCTCATGGTGAATGTTCATCTATACTTTTTTTTTAAGGTCAGTTTATTCCAACTTTCTACGTATTCATCATTCAGTGCTTCATAATGCCCATTCATGAAAGTGATAGATATTCTCAGTGCTTTTTTTTGTAAAAGAAAAAGGTGCCGGAACTCACACATGTCATACAACCCGCCTTGCGTACGCTACAAGGTTCCATCCAAAAAAGGTGCCGGAACTCCGTTCTGAGCGTTCTATGAGAAAAAAAGCCCTGGATATCCTCTTACTTCTCTTTAGTATTGTAACATTTACTACCTTTGTACATAATAGGATTGGAAAGGTGGGGTCATGTAAGTGATACTAATAAAGTAATTTGCATACTACATATTCATGTCATTTGTGTGATGATATCATGGCCCATGAAGCATTATACTGGCTTGCAATGAATGCCCATGATTTCTGTTTTTTTGATTGTTGATGTGTCTGAAATCAACTGGTTTACCGCATTTTCCTTTTTTCTTTGATGAAGACCATTGGGCATTTGTCCTCAATATATGAAGCCTGTTACCAAAATTATGACATTTAGTATTCTTGAGTAACGTTATAAAAATTGATCATCCTACAAGAGGGTAGCTGATTCAAGGTCACCAAAAGCCTTACTTTGGTGTAAAATGTAAGGCTACAATATTTACAGACATATATTTTAATCCTTCAATACAATCCACAATATTTATCCTATACATGAATAAAATACATGGGTACATTATTTTTTGTAAAAAAAAAGCTTTCAGAGAGAATTATTTATGTACTTAGCAGTGACTTTGTATGAGAAAATCTAATTGTGTTTATTAGTAGTGTAAGCATGTCTAATGTTGTAAACTGCCCCAGGGTCACCTGTGACAAGGTGGGTGGCAGATAAATTTAATAAATTATATAAATAAATAAATAAACCACAGGGCTTTCTACTTCACCCACAGCCCAGAAATATCTAAAATGAAGAGTACAAAAGAATGAAGTTGTATAATGTATAATCTTGCTATTTAATTTCTTGGAAGTTTTATTTAGAGGGTTTGAAATGAAACCATGGCTAGTTCAGGAATTCTGGGTATTGAAGCCCACAAGCCATAAAAGAGCCAAGGTTCCCTCCCCTGTCCTAGAGCAAGGGTGGGTAATTGGGCCCCTTTATAACCTAGTTGAAGTCCACAGCCCCTGCCCTAGTGTGTGTGTGTTTGTGTGTGTGTGTATGCAGGTAAGGATATATCCAGTCACTATAAATTTTTGTTCTGTTCTCTAAATGAAAGAGAACAACATCAGCTCACTAGGTTGTATGGTATGAAATGAGAGGCCTATCAACTCTTCCTGAAGTTTATGGGAATAGAATAAAGCTCTTCTATTAAAGACATCATGTAGAAACAATGGAAGAACTGTGTAATCTTAAAGGCCTGATGTGATCATCTGAAATACCATCAAAACATAAAGTGGGTTTTGCTGTGGAGAGATGCAGGCAGTCATCTGGTGAACAGCACTGTTGGCTTGTAAATGAGGAACAGAAGTAAGAGATGGAGAAAGGAAGGCTAATTGTTTGTAATTGTTTATTCTCTTCTATTAATCCCCTTCCTGCCATTCCTCTTTGGAATATAAAAGGAGGTGATATCTCTTTCCATCTTCAAGTACATATATGTTGATTGTTTGACTAGAAACAAAGATTACATGTTCTAAGGCATTTTGAAAAGATGTTTAATTTTTGGCATGAAGGTCTACAAGTCCCCTCTACTTACAAGCTGCACCTAAAAAGTTCTGAAAACTGTACATGCTTTGGAAGGAAACAAAAATATTTTATAAATACACAGATGCTGGACTATCACTCTTCTCATTACCTTTTCATTATTTTAAAAAAGATTGTATTTTTGTCACTTTATAACTAATGCAACATTTAAATGGGTGTGGGGGGGGAAGGGCGAATCTCTATAAATGTCTTTTCAAACTCTCCAAACTTGCACACAGCTTATCTGAATCATCTATTCTTCAAAGAAAACCAAGGCACATCAAAAATGGAATGTATATTTACATACAATATGCATATTGTTATGTACTGGGCTCATAGTAGTACCATGTGGGAGAGCAGCTAACGGCTCTCCAGCAACCCAGACTACAATTCTCCAGCGCTACAATTGGCTACCCCTAGGCGGCAATGGTTGTTTCAAACCTATTGGCTGCCGCCTAGGGGCCGCTAGACTATATACTGAGGCTAGTTGCAGCCATTTGCTCAGTACAGATTCTGCACGAAATAAAATATGAGTTTTCCTGTACTCAGCTACCTTGTCTTCATTCCTGCACCAAAGAACCCGCTATTTAACACATATGCTAATTAATAATTATTGCAGTTTAAATAGAAATATATATGACCATATTTAGAATAACTGTGTGCAGATGACTTGGCCAGCTCCTATCTACTGAGGAGAAATTTCATGGCTTCCAGGCTCCATTTTCACTTAATCCTTAAATTGGTCTTGCACTGAATATTGTACTACAAGTTTAGAAGTATCAGCCAAATCTTTGATGGACGTGCTCAGAAATTTTTTGGACACAACATGAGAAAAAAGAATGGAGTCATATAAGACTCTAAGCACTAACCCATTCTATCCATTTCATGCAAAACAGTTGCTAAATTGTTCTGCAAAGTTTCTGAGAATGGCAGGCACCAACTCACCTGGAAAAGAGTGAGTTGGTCCTTGGTATCCTGCCTGAGTTACCATTAAGAAAGAGGCTAAGAGGATTATTTAAGATCACTGGAGCTCAGACAATAGAAGATCTTTCTTAGAAAGTTTATCTCTGAAGGGCAGGCTGTTCAACCATTTTGTCTTCCTGGTCTGAAAAACCATGGCACATAGGGTTTCTTGCAGCAAGGGTAGCTCCACAGTTTTTTTCTGCAGTATGTGACAAGCAGAAATGCTTGTCACAGTATTGCAACCTCAGCAGTGAGTTTAGCAGTAACTGGGCCCATATAAAACTGCAGTAGCCGAATCAAGAACAACCTTGTTTAGAGGTGGACCAAGCAGGATGTTCAGGAGCCAGTGTGGAGCAATGCTTCTATTTCAGGGTAGCAATAATTAAGTCTCATTACTGAGATTTACCCTTGCTTGGTCCTGACAGCTTCTGGGGTACTCAGGCTAGAGGGTCTGCAACTAGGGGTCCTTAGTGAAGTACATGCAACAGGGAGTATCTGCTAGAGAAATCCTATAACTCAGAACTTGTCTGGAGGAAGGTAGGCTCTGAGCAGGTCTATACTGTAGTGTGCCCACGGCAGTACAGAAGTAATATGTAGGAACGTTAACCACTGCTCCAGCTGTGCAGAAATCTCAAATTGAGAAAACTGAGGGCTCCCAATCTGTTAAAATTCATATCCTTCATCCCCAGACAGTGAGGCCATAAATGCTGCTTAGCCTGAACCCTTTATGATTCTACTAACATAATGAATTACCATTGGAAGAAGTGTTGCCTATTTTAGAGAGCAGGCTCAGAGCAATGCTTCTTACTCAGTTTGGACAGCTTATCAAGAAGATAATCTTGAACAATCATAGCCATAATCAGTACTATTGAAAGTTGCTAAGCAGTCAGAAAAAAAAATGAAAAGAACTACAAGTCTCCTGTCTTCCGATAAAACTAATTCCACAAAGTGAGCAAGGTGGTGGTGGGGAGAGAATTATTTGTTTGCTTGTAGGAACTGAGGACTGAAACCTGATCTTAATTACATAGTCAGCATTCTCATCCTATATTTTACCTAGGAAAAGGATTTTAACAAATAAGGTTCTAAGTAAATGCCACTTGGGTTCAAACTCAGCTTCTTCAGGATCATGGTCATTTTTTAAAAAAATATCGGATTTACTCTTTCAGTAAGGTTTTACTCACCTCTTGGGCTAAGGTAGACATTAAGTCCCTCTAGATTTAATAAGTCTAAACAAAGGTCTAACATCCTCAGACATCAACAAATGAAAGACATCCAAAATAAGCAAACTGGAGAGGGCTACAAACCCTTGCATTTTCCTGTCCAACTCATGATGAAAATGAACAGCTTTCTTCTGCTGCTCTGCCACAGCATGTTCCTTAAAGTTTCTCCAGGTTTCTCAAAGGCCAGATATAAAACCAGGTTCCACACACAGAAAAAGCTCTATTGGGCAGGACTGAATGATGCAGTGATGGAGTATATCATATGCAATGAAATGTTCCATCTTTAGCAGGCTAAGTCCTGTAATGAATTCTCAGCGGGATTTTTAGGGGCCTTCCTGTACTTGTATTACAGTAGTCTTCCTGCTTCTTCATTGTTTACATTTTAGGAGCTCATGTATCCTACTCAACCAAAGGGGAAACTTAGAATAGCCATCTCAGTCATTCAAGTGATCTTTCTATAGAAGTGACTATTAGAGCTTCAAAAGACACATCAGTTAGAAATCATCCAGACCCCTCAGAAACCCATTAGAATCCATTAATCGCCATTACAGACTATTTTGCATTTACAGAAGGGCAAAGTCACTGACTGTTTAAAAAGTAAGTGATCCAGCCAGGACAAGAGGGCTATTTAAGCCATGATGAAAGGCAGAAATATTCATTTGGCCATCTTCACTACCATCACTGCCATTTCATTGCATACAATATCGATATAATTTTTTCCCCTCTACTTTTGCCTCCATGGAAGTCTGTAGTCCCAATCAGGAGCCCGTGGGAAAACCTGAAATATTAAAATAGCTTTTAACTGATTAGTTTTGCTGCCTTGGATGAAAATTATTGACATACCTATTATTTCAAATATCAATAATAATAATAAATAATAATAATAAACCTTTATTGTCAAAGTACAACATGTGTACATTGAGATTAGCTGAGCCTCCCCCCCCCGTGCTCTCTCCCCCAACACACAGTGACAATAAACCCTCCATCCTACCACACCATGTGAACCAACTACACCACACACCGGCCTCCCAAGTCAATTCTGCATAAGTTCACAGAGGTTATATCCCATTTAAAAGCCTAACAGCCCACGGATAAAAGCTATTTTTCAGCCTGTTGGCACGGCTGGCTATACTCCTATATCTCCTACCGGATGGTAGGAGAGTAAAGAGATACCGTCCAGGGTGTGAGTCATCCCTGAGAATCTTCCTCACTGTTCCAAGGCAACGAGCCCTGGCGATGTCATCCAGTGGTGTCAGGGGACAGCCCACAATGTCTTGTGCTGTGCTCACTACCCTCTGTAATACTTTCCTGTGCGCAGCTGTCAGACCAGCATACCAAACCACAATACCATACGAGAGGACGCTCTCTATAGTAGACCGGTAGAAGAAGGTCATTAGCCGTTGTTCTACCCTGTTCTTCTGCAAGATCCTAAGAAAGTGAAGCCTCTGTTGGGCCTTTCTAGCAACCTGGGTTGTGTTAACTTTCCAGGTCAGATCTTCACAGAGGTAGACTCCCAGAAATTTAAAGGAGGAAACTCTCTCCACACAGTCCTCCCCGATGTAAAGTGGGGCAGGTTCCTCCTTTTTTCTCCGGAAGTCTAACACTATTTTATTTATTTATTTATTTATTTTATTTAATTTGTATACCGCCCTTCTCCCGAAGGACTCAGGGCAGTGAACAGGGCAATAAATACCAAAATACCAAAATAACACCATCTCTTTCGTCTTGCCAATGTTTAGGTGCAAGTTGTTGCTACTACACCATATGGATAGTTTTTGTACCTTCGCCCTATATGCTGTCTCATCCCCACCTGTAATAAGACCCACCACAGTTGTATCATCTGCAAACTTGATTATCACCAGGGCTTTTTTTCTCATAGAATGCTCAGAACGGAGTTCCGGCACCTTTTTTGGATGGAACCTTGTAGGGTAGGCAAGGCAGGTTGTATGACATGTGTGAGTTCCGGCACCTTTTTCTTTTACAAAAAAAGCACTGATTATCACAGTGGATTAAATTATACTTCTAGTGGGCCCCATCTTTCAGAAGGGTCCAGAGAAGTTGCCTTCTGATGCCAAATAAATAGATCAGAGGTCAAAAAAGTCAAGATGGTGGCTACAACAATATGATCATAGTTGTTTTTTTCTGTATATCATGTGTCTGGACCTTTGATTGCAACATCAGGTTTGTCTTTATTTATTTTTTTACCACACTCTGTGAAAGGTATTCCTTTCCAGAAAATCAAATCTACCTTGTGTTCTAGTTGATTTCCTACACCAGCATCCTGCATGGAAAAATCTCATGATTGTCCTAGTTATGACACTCCTGATAATGTTACAGAATGAAGAGGAAATTCTGCAAGTCAGTTTTCATAATGTAAGGAGCCTGAAAGAAAGTTTGGCTTTCTTAGTTTCTACATCAGATGATAAACTTGCAGCCTTGATTTTTTTCTAAAAAAGAGAAAATCCTACCAACATTAAAATAAATAAATGCTTTGAAAGATAATTATATAGAAGAGATTAATATCAGTATATAGACGGACTTTTTGATCCTGCCTGCATTTATATAATTATCTTAAAATAAAGAACTACTTGCTTTATATTAAATTCAAAAGTTTTCACAGTTGTTTTTTCACCTTAACTGTTACATTGAATTACTACCTACCTTAGGGAAACATGTAGGAAACAAATCCTAAAAACTGAAAAGACATTGATTACCTCGTTAATGGTTAATGTCAATAATTGGGACTGGAATTTATGAGTTACAATGCAGTTTTAAAGCATGATCTCGCATGACCACCTTGCTTAGTGACAGCAATTCTGGCTGTCACCATTGTCATCATTAAGTGAGTGACTTACTCCCAGGTGACTCACAAGCAGACTGGCAGGCAAGTGAGGGGCTGGATGAAGGAGGGTGCACGGAGGCCCCTCAAAATGCAGTCTGAATGCAGCAGGATCAGGGAGAGGGTGTGTAGTTGGCCAGCGAAGGATGGAATGAGCATGGCAGGCCCGAGGTGCCAGCTGAGGGGTGGGGAAGATTGTGAGAGGCTTACTAGAGTGACTTAAGGCCTTCCTTCCTAGCTTTCCCATTGACTTGGCTTGTAGAAAGTCAACAGGGAAGATTGCAAATGGCGACCATGTCGCCCTGGGATACCACAGCTGTCGTAAGTGCAAGCCAGTTGCTAAGTAGCCAGATTGTAACCATGTGACCACAGAGGGGCTGAGACGGGCAGAATTTCGAGGACCAGTCATAAGTATCATTCATTCAACGCCATTATAACTTCATGCGGTCACTGAGTAGTGATCATTAAATGAAGACTACCTGCATTCAAAACAGAACAGAGTAAGAAAACCCTTTGGGATACCTGAAATGTGTTCAAAGACACACTCCTTGCATAACTGGAAAGTAGCTTTTGAGCATCGTAAGCCAGCCACATTAGAGAAATCACAGCTGTTCTACTGTTTGGAAATACTTCTGAAATAAGTCTGAAATATAAAAGTACAGTATAGAGATCTTACATCTCTCTCTCAGTGGGAGCAGCAACAATGTTTACAGTTATTCCAAATGTTTGTATCTGTCAACCACTTCAGCACAATGCTGAAATAAGTTCTTTCCTCCTACAAGGAAGGAGAATTAAAAGCTCAGCGTTGTTTAGAAACGTGTTCTTTCATTTTGTGCCATGGGTTTTAAAAGTGGAGATTCTGAAAATGGCCATTATAAAACTTTCTTCTTTGAGGCCCTATAATTACAGAGAAGCATAATGCTTTTATCTTTATTGCATGGGTGGAGGTGGGGAGGGAGGAGGGAATGTAAATTGGCATTCGTATTTTTCTGATTTCGCTCTGTTTTATGTCAGAGAAAAGGTACAGAGGAAGAATTTGCAATTATGTAGAAACAATTTAAGTGCTCCTTTCATTACAAAGTATATGTTGGTGGGAAAGAAAGAGAAAAAGAAAAGAGAAAGGGATAGTATAGGGCAGAGGTCCCCAACCTTTTGGGCCCCAGGGAGTGGTTCCATGGAGAAAGATTTTTCCACAACCGAAGAATGTGTGGTTTTGTGTGCTGCCTGCATCTCGCGGATGGGGCTTTGCTTATTTGTACAGACCGGTTGCTGGCATGCTGCAGCCCAGTACTGGTCCACGGACCGGGGGTTGGGGACCCCTATTATAGGGTACCCATGTTATACTGGACTTGTGCTCACTGATAGGTTAGGCGTGTCACTCTTTTAGCTTGCCTGGGCTGCACTGAGTAAACAGGAATTGTCTTGGCTTTCATATAAAATATATAATATAGTTAATGTATATAAATGACAAAGGTCTTAATTTTTATATTTTTTATTATGAACTTGTGATGCCTCATTACTAACTGCCCAGGACCACATGGAGCCCAGGAGCCGCAGGTTGGACATACTTTAGGTAGATCAATATGACCAAATAATTTCACTTCCCAATACAGCCAACCAGGGAGTACCCAGAACATTGTAGCCAACAGTTGCTTTTTTGAACAGTAAATCTGTAAGGTAGGTTGTGCGAATTCAAACAAAACTCTTGGTTCAAAATTCTATTTAAAAAGCACATTTCCTGCCATTTGCTGCCATATTGGGGAAACATATTGGGGGGAAAAATCTTCAACCATCTGTTCCTCAGATTGACACACTTGCTATTTTAATCTAGGAAGCTCAAATATGCCCATTTGGTAGAATTTGTGTAACCTATCTTTTATTATGCTCAGATGAAAGCGTATTCTTCCTTGCTAAAAAAAAAAGCTACCTATTTTGTAATTTTATGAATGATTTAAACTTTACTATTATCAACTCAGGTTCAAACTCAGCCTTAATCCAAGGAATAAAATCAGTTTATCCCGATGGATGCAACTATAGTCTAATCAAATCCTCTGATAGGCTGAGGAACCCATCAGCACCCCAGAAGCTGCTGAACCACAAATCCCACCAGCTCTTTCCATTGAGTATCCTGATGGGACTTCTTGAGACTTGGTTCAACAACAACTGGGGAATCACAAGTTGCAAAGTCTATGATCTCAATTAAATGAATTATAAACTAGATGATAAAAAAACTGTAAAGTGGGAAAGGTTTTGTCTTGTTTTGCATTATTGCTAAGTTTGACTTTATATATAACTCTAATAAAGCAAAACAACACACACACTTTAAATTTATGGAATAACAATTAAAGTTGGCGTCCTGAGATGCACACATACATGGTTGGAAAAGATGACTAAAATACAGGTTGAATTTAATCCAGAACTGTTTCTGTTACGAATATTAGGAGCTAAGTATGAGAAGGAGAATGAGTATCTAATATTGCATGTCTTGACAGCAGCGAGAATAGCATTTGCCCAATACTGCCCAACTGAGGAGATTTTAATCAAGAAATTTTTAGAGTGTGCAGAAAGAGATTAAAGATTTAGAGATTAAAGAGAAAGAGGATTCAATTTATTTTAAAACATGGGACAAATTTTACTAATGGTTAGGAAAACAAACTAGCGAGAAATGAATGTGATATGTTATTTTGAATATACAGTATATTAGTAAGGAGAATGATATGTATTGACTAATTGATACCATTTATGATTATCGTTTAGCATATATATTATAGCTATTTACTGTTATATTAATTAATGTTAATTGAACATATGTACCCAGACAATAATCTGTTTGCTAAAGCTTGAAAATGTTACTGGGGGGCAACCCCAATGTTGTTCCCAACACTGTTCCTACCCCAATCCCAGTCCTAACCCCATCCCAAATCCTGATCCTTACCTTGATTATATTCTCTTCCTAACCCTATAAAATTCAATAAAAACTCTTATAAAAAAAGAAGAGTCACTACAGGAACATCAAGGAATATTATTCCATGAGATGAATACTATATTTAACCATATTTAAAAAGGGTATTAATCAAGAAGCTGGTTAAGCAGTCCATCTTCATGGAATCTATAACTCATAGTTTCATTATTAGGTAGGTCCATGTTTTAATTAATCAGCTTAGAAAGGAAGAGGTATAGAAAGGCAAATGACTTTAGCAAGGTGTTGCAATCTTTCAGCTGTTTAAGTCCAGACGTCACAAGCATTAAATGAAGCTACACTAAGAGGGAAAGGAATACAACTGCAAATTTCACAACATCTGGATCCAATCTGATGCTGGTAGGATGAGCAACAGCCACGAGGAAGAGAAAGTGTGGGAGGAATAGCTCAGGCAACTGCTCTTTTGCCCTTTGGATATTAGTCCTCTGTGAAAATATTTACTGTTATCTTTGTCCAATGTGAGATTTAGTGTATCATAAGGCTTAAGGGCCATACTATCCATCAATTCACAAATATGCAGATTTAACCCAATACATGCAGATTATGATGCATTTAAAACAAGGCACCAGCTTTTCTCAAGTTTTCCTTTCGTTCCATTTACATCACAAAATTGCAAATCCTGAACCAGGCTGGCCATTTATGATAATAACAGATAGGAGGGATTCTGAAATATGCTCTTTTTTCCCCTTCCCTGACCTTGAAGAGACAACTTCGGTATCATACTAATGTTCTGGTGATTCTAGGGCAAGAAATAGGGCAGTCTGAGCATATTACTACATATTTAAAACTTGTCTGCTGTCTTGTTATGTACAGTATATGTAGTTGTTGTGCATCTCCAAGGCAGGATAGATTTAAGTATCCACCTTTTTCAGAGGTGGTGTTCCAGCATTCCTCAGTAGATGATAAAATGCCGTCTCAGTTGATGAAGTGGAAATCCAATGCAGAGTTCTAGCACAGAATGGTGGCTGGATGAAAACAGTGACCAAGTGTATGCCAGCACTTTGTGTCTGATGGATTGGACTTCATGGGCACTTGGATAGATTCGTAAGGCTGGAAGGAACCTTGGAGGTCTTCTAATCCAACTCGCTGTCCAAGGCAGGAATCCTTATGTCAGAGTTCTCCAACCTTTCTGTCTTTGCAGATCAGTCGGGGGGGGGGGGGAAGGGCATGGTTTTGCATGAATGGCAAGCACGTGTGCCTGCTGCTCACACAAATGGAGCATGTGTGCATGTGCTTGCCCAGTGTTTGTGCAAGTAAGGATAGGTGCACGTGTGCACTTGCCCATCCCTTCCACAGCCTGGTTCTGAACAGCTCAAGGCCCGGCAGTGGCCAATGACCCAGGGGTTGGGGACCACTGTCTTCTGCCATCCCAGACAAATGGTTGTCCAATCTTTTCTCCAATTCCAGCAATGGAGCACCGATAGCTCCGGGAGGTAAGCTATGCTATTCCGATAATTAATTGTTCTCACCATCAGAAATTCCCTTATTTCCAGGTCGGATCTCCCTCTCATGAGCTTCCACCCATTGCGTCTTCTTCTGCCTTCAGGTGCTATGTAGAATTAATCAACATGGTCTTCCCAGTGACAGCCCTTCAAGTATTGATTGGAAGACTGATACAAGTCAAGTGAGCTTGACTGGATTCCCATAAATTGCCAGCAATACTAACCCAATGTCATGGTTCCGACAGATGAAACTCTTCAAAAGAACTTTGAGGCATTGTTTACCTTAAATAATCTTTTATTCAAGAAACAAAGTATCGGCACTACATAGTTGAAACCGAAAACTAAATTCCCCTCCTCTGGATACAAAGTAACAAAGTGGAATTCCCTCCTCCAATAAAACAGTCATAAATCACATTCCCCAATTAGCTTGAAGGCGGGTTTTCTCCCCAGCTCTCCAGCCTGCCAAAACACTATCAGCTCTGGGTCCAGTGTCCTTGGGTTCCCACGACAATGTTATTATTGTTATGACTAGCTGGACTGTAATCCCTATTCCCCCTCCCAGCAGCAACTGATTTTAAAAGCAGTAGAGAAAATGGCTGCATTTCCATCTGTTGTCAAAGCAAGAACATCCGATGTTAGCAGCGTTGACACCCAGTGGCTACAGTAAAGCCCCAAAAATGTGAGCTATTTGCTGGTAATACATACTCAGAAAAGTTATCTACTGTTCTCAGGGGGATTGCTAAATGATGATGTGTCACAGTATTTCAAAATGTACTGAACATACAGCTGTTTTTGACCAATGCTTGCCTGTAACTATCTTTCCCATTCTATTCAGGCATGTAGACGAACTGATCTCAATTGCCATTGTCAGCTGAAACACAAAAGACAAATTCTTGTCTTCTTACAATACTCTCTTCCCCCACACGGTATCCTGTGAAAAGAAGACAAAATAAATTTTCTAGGTTGATTTTCTTCTCAATATTGCTACAACATGAACAGAAGAAAAGCAGGAAAAGGGGATCCTTAACAGAGAAAATAAATAAAAGCAGCACTCACCATCCAAGTATATCAAGATTGAAAAGAAGCACAGGAAGTCTGAAAAGCATATTGATACAAACATAACAAGGGAAGAGTTTTGATCATGCCATTGCAACCACCAGCTTTATATCCCCACCCAAAAGAACACTCCTACTGGGAAAATAGTTTCATATAGACCACTAAAATCATATCTGATCTTCTCACAATGTTTAAAGAGAGCAAATAAAAGTGCTGCCAAATAGATGCTACTAATGCTACTAATCATAAGTGGCTGTTACTCAATTTATTCCATTTTTTCCATCTTTCCAAAATTAATTGGGAGAGATGCCAATCTTAGAAAATCCAGAGAAAGGAGATGAGTATGTGACAGTCTGGACTTCCCATGTAATGCCAAGAATAAACTGAGCAATTGCACATGTAAATGTGACAATGAACAGAATCAAGAGGGCTGCTTGGATGGTTGTAAGGTTGTCTTTGCATTGCATCCCTTTGGGCCAAGGTTGAAGTTTTCTTTACCCTGTTTTCAGAACGCATTTATATTTAGCTGTAAGGATCCATGTGTTTAATCAGCCACATCTGTAAACATCTGCAGTGATGCCAAAATGATTAAACACGCATGACATCACATAAATGCTACTCTTATGAAACAGCATTTCAATTCTTAATACATGTACGTAGATCGTGGCTTTTGCATTAGGCCATTGTTCCCCCTTCTTCACAGACAATTACGACTCTTGTTAAACTACAGACCAGAAGCATCTTTGGCTGGTCAGTAGCTAAAATACTTTTATTTTCAAAATTGTCAAAAAAAAAAAAGTCTCTACCCAATTGACAAACGAACTGCACAGACTATTCAGGTACTCATTGGCCTTAATTGTTGAAAATAATAACTACAATAAAGCAGGGTTTGGGATCCCAGGCAGCAATTGAAAAAATGACGTTGTATGTATACAATCCCCACTCCAACCCCACTTCCTTCCAATCCTCTTTCCTCAGCGATGTCAGTTTTCATAAAATCTGTTAGGTCTCTAGATTGAACTCACGCTGGCACATTCAGATTTTTAATAGGTAATGTTTTGTGAAAGTATCTGCAGTTTAACCTAAATGTAAATTTTAACGCTTTTAAACTAAAAAAAAATAAATTTCTGCAAAGAAATGATTTGTGATGGGATTGTTGTTTTTTTACATCAAAGTTTTGAATTCATTGTTACAGAATAACAGAACTGAATCCATGACAATGTGAGCTGGTCCAGGGGTGGGCAACCTTGGCTCTTTTATGGCTTGTGGACTTCAACTCCCAGAATTCCTGAGCCAGTATGGCTGGCTCAGGAATTCTGGGAGTTGAAGTCCACAAGTCATAAAAGAGCCAAGGTTGCCTAACCATCTAGACATAAATTCTTAAAACAAAGCAACAATTTCAAGGAGAGTAGGAATGCAGTCTTAACAGGCAGTAATGCCATCTTCTAGTCATCATCTGCTTGGACCAGTGATGGCAAACCTAAGACACACATGTCAAAGATGACATGCCACATTTTGGGTGCCAGGCCATCTTTCACCAACACCTGACAACTATTTGTGAAAGCACTCCCCATTTTTCTGCAATTTTCAGAGAATAGGGTGTGCTGTCACGCAGCCTCCAAAAATTGTGCCAAGAATGGGGTGTGCTTTCATATGGTTTTCTGAGGCTGCAGAGGCCACAGAAGAATGTCCCCTGAAGCTCCTTCAAGAGTGAAGGCCTTGCACAAACCTGAACTACCTTGGCTAGGCCAACAGAGGACCAAAAAGAGGACATTGCCCAAAAGGTAAGCAGTGCCTGATTGGCCTTTTTAAAATAATTAATATATAAAGAATTGTTTCTCTTTTGTTGGAAGGGTGACATGCAGCACAGTCATGTTGGGCAGTTTCTCAATTTTTGTCAAGCTGAGTGCAAAAGGATTGCCATCAATTAACACGAGCTGCCTGCAATTAGTGCAGGTTTGAGTCCCACCAGGCTCAAGGTTGACTCAGCCTTCCATCCTTCCGAGGTAGGTAAAATGAGGACCCAGATTGTTGGGGGCAATAAGCTGACTTTGTAATAATGCCGCTTGGGGCCCCCCAAAAGCCCTAATAAGCAGGCATATACATAGAATGAAAGATATTGCTAAGCACATTGATTTGTGCTTTAGATTGTAAGCCGCCCTGAGTCTTTGGAGAAGGGCGGGATATAAATGGGATTTTAAAAAATGGCTTAGACCAGGAGTCCCCGACCTTGTCAACTTTAAGACCTGTGGATTTCAACTCCCAGAATTCCCCAGCCAGGCTGGCTGGGGAATTCTGGGAGTTGAAATCCACAGGTCTTAAAGTTGACAAGGTTGGGGACCCCTGGCTTAGACAATGTCAGTCATGACTGTACAACACTAGACATCAGAATACCTGTAGGTGTCAGCAAGTCTAAGCCTCATCCAGGCTAAATACCTTGTTAGATGAAACCAGTAGGATATATAATGGCACACAGGTTAGGTTTTGTGCTTCCTTTAAAAAATATTAATAGAGATTTATCCTACAAGAAAGATCCTGAAATCTGTTTTAGAGTGAGAGTGCAGTTCTTGGTCTAAAATTCTCTACAAGGTGATTTTCCTTTGTGTAGCACCATTTGTGAACTTCATTGGAAGAACAAAAAAAAAAGGAAGAAGTACTTCTAAAAGGATTCGAAAAGAATTACAGGTTGTTTTTGACTTACAACAGTTCAGCTAGTAACTGTTCAAAGTTTACAACAGCACTGAAAAAGGCCGTTTTTCACACCTTCAACCATTACAGCATCCCCATCGTCATGTGATCAAAATTCAGAGGCTTGGCAACTGACTCACCGTTATGACGGTTGCAGTATCCCAGAATCACGTGATCACCTTTTGCAAGCCAGATTCGCTTCACAGTCGTGACACTAACTTTAACAACTGCAGTGATTCACTTAACAGCTATGGCCAGAAAGGTTGTCAAGTGGGGCAAAACTCAGTTAACAGACGTCTCACTTAGCAATAGAAATTTTGGGCTCAACCGTGGTCGTAAATCAAGGACTACCTGTGACAAAAGGAGGATAAAACAAAACTGTTCTACGGAAGAAGAAATGGGAAAGAAAAAATAGGAAAGATAAAAAAGCGACTTCACGTTCTTTAATCTGCTTCTGCTCACTGGCCAGCCGTTGTTCACCTAAAAATTCTCTTCTGCTTTTGGGAAGGATCAACACACAAGCAAAGTGACTTAAGATGATTGCCCTGCTCATCACCAAACCTGTAAAATGCAGGACACTTAAAACATAGAAGTTCTACTGGAGGGAACACAGTGGCCTCTGCAGGTTATAAATGAATCTGCAGTTTTTTCCTGGAAAGGACAGCATTTAGGAGACTAAACTATTAATCTTTTCCTAGAGGAGGACAGAGAAAGGGAGTGATTCTTAAGTTGGAACCAAGACACTATGTTCTGCTTCCAATTTATTTCATTCATGTGAATACTGTATGCTAGAATGATTTTAAGTAATTCAGGGCACAAAAAAATTACAATAAAGATGGAAACATCAGTATTAAGTAATGTGCTTGTCATTATCCGATCAGGAAATAATTTATAAAAGTAAAAGTTATCCAAATATATCTAAGGACAAGAGAGTGTTGCCAAATTATCCCTGTCAATATTTGGAACATTATAAGAATTCCTTTCAAACAGGCATATAATCCTAAACTAAATTAGAATGAAGTCACAGCATAAAGATGTTTAGAATTGGTCGATAGGTGACCCATACAAATTTAACATTTTGATCGTAAGTTTTAAATACCTTTTAAAAGAATGTTCTCCAAATGTTTCATATGATGCAACCAGCTAGGTAAATGCTTGTTGGTTAAGGAATTGCAACTTGCATTATTGGTGGTCAGGTTAAAGGGAGATAAATATTAGCACTTATTATTAAGTTTGAACAGGTCACTAAATAAAAACGAAAGGAATGATTCTGCTCCTTTGCAGGGCTTAGAAAGACATGGGTAATTATTTTAGACTGCACATTGCACCATTGGAGAAAGATACTTAAAAGGAATTTGAAGGCCTCATTGTGTACTCCATCTATTTTATGTGCTTTATTTCAATGAGTCACCAGTGGCTACAAAAAAAAAGGCAATTGCTCCAGTAGACTTCATGAACAGAAGTAGTTTCCAAGCGATAAGAATGGCTAATATTAATAATGCTAAGAATTGTAGAAGAACAGTGTTTATTAGACTCCTGTCAATACTATCAAATCAAATCAAGCTTTTATTATGGCCCTAGACCAACATAACCTGTTAATATTAAAGCACACAGGCAACTTGATTGTCAGATCTATTCAAATCTTCAAGATCCACTTTTGTCTATATTTAACTTGGTTTGTACTTCGAACAAAATGTTGAGATAGGAAGGGATATGTAAATTGCATTAAATGTACTGTAGCTTAGCTATGCTGGTCTATGACCATAATAAAGATTTGATTTGATTTCTATATAGCTTTAGTAAAAAGATAAAATACCAGAGACCTTTTAAAATATTATACTGAAATAATATTACTGTATGGCATCTATATGGCAGGTATATATTTCCATACTTGGGAATATAAACATAAGAAAAATTGAGAAAGGAAAATGACAACTTATAGAATTAAGTTGTATCTACTGTATTTTCATGTGGGGATGGGAGGTTCTATAAACACACACACACACACACACATACACACACACACACACACACACACAGAGAGAGAGAGAGAGAGAGAGAGAGAGAGAGAGAGAGAGAGAGAGAGAGAGAGAGAGAATCACCTTGCATAAAATAAATGTACTTGCATAAAATAAATGCACTCCTTGGTGGAGCAGTGGGCTAATGCCTCCTTAAGTAACACCAGCTGCCTGCAATTAGTGCAGGTTCACATCCCACCAGGCTCAAGGTTGACTCAGCCTTCCATCCTTCCGAGGTAGGTAAAATGAGGACCCAGATTGTTGGGGGCAATAAGCTGACTTTGTAATAATGCCGCTTGGGGTGTGTGTGAAAGCCCTAATAAGCAGGCATATACATAGAATGAAGGCTATTGATAAGCACATTGATTTGTGCTTTAAATTGTAAGCCGCCCTGAGTCTTCGGAGAAGGGCGGGATATAAATGGGATTAAAAAAAAAATCTCTTAGACTTAGGGCTAGCAAATGTAGCATCTTTTGTCCAAACATCAATTGACATGAAAAGGATAATCCTTTGCAGATAAGAAATGACAGGTTGCATTGTAAAAATAGAAAACTTCTCCAGTATGTATATATCTATAACAAATCAATGAAACGAGATTTAACAAACAGCCATGCTCTTATTGTTATATAACATTACTAATCACTACTATATGATTTTGCATTCAACAGCAACTGCTGTTTTAAGTGCAAAACCAAGCATCTGAGCATTATGAGAGTAGCGATTCTATGCAACCTGATGTTTCACTCACATAATATGTATTCTAATATTATAATTATGTATTTGTTATATTTATCTCACACTTTCTCTACACACTGGCTTCTACAGATAGTCCTTGCTTAACAATTGCCCCGTTTAGTGACAGTTCAAAGTCATAGTGCTGGAGAAACAACTTTATGACCAATCCTCTCACGATCGTCACAGTATCCCTGCAGTGACATGTTGGAGATTCAAGTGCTTCATAGCTGGCAGGCATTTACAACTGTCACAGCATCCTGCCGTCATACAATCACCATTTGAATGCTTCACAGTTGGCTTCCGACAAGTCAATGGAGAAGCTGGCAGCAAAATCTCAAGTCACAATCAACGTGACATCTCATTTAATAACAGTGGACGATTTGCTTAACAGTCACGGTGGGAGTGAGATTGTAAGTTGTCATGTGATGTCTGGCTTAATGACTGGGTCGTTTAACAACAGAGCTGCTAATCCCAATTATGGTCATCAAGTGAGGACTACCTTATGAAGATCTCCCTACCTCTTATCTTAGCACAACTGAAAGTTGGGTTGAGAGACAGGGACCAGCCCAAAGTTACCTTGTGAGCTTCTGTGCCTGAGTATAACTAGATCCTGGGTCTCCCCACTCCTAGCCCAACACCTTAACTCCTCACCACATAAGCTCTTAGTTAATTGTCTCACTTGAATGCTGGACAAGGTTTATCTATGCGTGTATTTGAGGCAACACATTGCACTAATTCAGCTCAATTCAGCTATAACTCTAGCAAGACCACAAGAGGGCCAAAGGTGCTTTTTCACAAGGCAACTGAAAGTCCAGTTGCCTTTTGAAAAAGCACCTTTGGGACAACCCCGACCTGGATGACTGAGAATCTCCATAGACCCAAGAGCGCCAGTTTACCAGTGCTTTCATTCTCTGCCTACTAAGGTCAATTTCACAAAGGTTTCCTCTCCTTTGGATAACTTCATCTGCAGAATTGCTCTGCAAAATTCCCTATGGAAGGAGGAGCCAAAGCTGATCATGTGTAAGTGTGGAGGAAATGAGAAATTGCATCACTATCTGATGGGAACTATCTGAATAGCAAAAGGACATGAGAAAGTACAAAATAATGGGAGTTGCAGAATAACTACATCTCTACATATAATCTCATCCAGTAGAGCAAAGGCCAAAATTATGAGACTGCAGGCTGGGACACGCATGTGGAAATATGTGTGTGTCTTTCCTTACATTTTTCTGTGGAAGCCAAGCCCATGTTAGGTTTGTTATAAATAATAATAAGACAAGCAATGGCAATGGATGAGATGAATATGCAGACTGAAAAAAATAAACATCTCTAGCTTTTTGCTCTACTTGCAGCCGTCATTTTCCAGAGAGATCCTGGTTGTATATGAGCAATCCATAATTCCATTTTTCAAAATTAAACTCGTTCAAGTTGCACTGCTTTATTTCATTTAATATGATTAATTTTATATATATATTAGTAATTAATTTTGTCCAGAAGACACAATGGAATATTTGTACAGCAAATCAAAAGTATACATTTCAGGGGGACCAGTTCACAATGATTGGCAATTTTAGAGGCACAAAACTTAAAAAGTCTGCATGTTGCCCACAAATATATGGATATATTCCCACATACACATTACACACCCGAATGGTGTGCTGAGGCAGTTTGGATCATACCCAATAAAAGTTATATTGTTATTTAGTCCTGCTGTTTTTATACAGTGACCTTTTCCATGGTTACTTAAAACAAAAGGCAACACAGACCGGTAATAGATAACATTAAAAAGACAATGTATATCAGCATACACTTAGTGTAAACTTTCAATATCATGTCTACCCTTTTAGCAGATTGTAATGCCTTTGGATACAGTGTTAAGGTGGGGAGAGGGAGAGAATGGAGATAATTGATTGCTGGGGGCAAGATTAGCAAATTCTGACGGGGAGCAGCCAGGTACCCAAACCGTTTCTGTTCAGATGTCTTCAAGCATTACATTATGTAATGACGGTGGGACCTGTGCGGCCAGTTCTCTCATGAAGCTGGGAAAGGCTCAGTGCAATAGAGATGAGAGGAGCCAACATGACCTACCAAAAAGAAAGAGAAAGAAACATGAAGAGGAACATCAGTCACCAGTTTTTGGAAACCAATGTCAGGTTCAAGAAGTCAGAAGCCAGGTGGAATTCAAAGGCACTACGGTGTATTTCATGCTATCTATATATATATGACTCTGAATAACTAACGATCAAAGTTGAATTGGCGCTAGTTAAGAGTCAATGGACTTGCTAGGCCGCCTTATCTATGTTTCCGGGTAAAATACATGAGAAAATCCCATTGGAGGAAAATTCCACTTAGGGTTAGGGCTAGGTCACTATGAATGCATACAAAAAAAATAGACTTCGCCAACAAACGTGAAGTGTTTGGGGATGGTTAGGAGGGCACTTACCTTTCTAGGGCGCCCTATCTATGTTTCCTGGTAAAATACATGGGAAAATCCCACTGGAGGAAAATTCCACTTAGGGTTCGGGTTAGGTCACCATGAACTCATACAGGAAAATGGACATTGACAGCAAACTCGGAGTGCTTGGGTATGATTAGGAGTACACTTGCCTTTCTAGGGCACCCTATCTATGTTTCCTGGTAAAATACATGGGAAAATCCCATTGGAGGAAAATTCCACTTAGGGTTTGGGTTAGGTCACCATGAACTCATACAGGAAAATGGACATCGCCAACAAACTCGGAGTGTTTGGGGATGGTTAGGAGGGCATTTACCTTTCTAGGGCACCCTATCTATGTTTCCTGGTAAAATACATGGGAAAATCCCATTTTAGGAAAATTCCACCTAGGGTTAGGGTTAGGTCGGACTTGCGGGGAGGAGGAGAGGGGGGCTGGACTTGGGTCTCTGATGCCGGCATAGACTCCAAACGGATCATGTATTTAAGCCCGCCCTCAGGCTCAGTCTGGTTGTCTCCTACAGCCATCTACTTGCTAGTCTCCAGAATTCTTCAGAATTTGCCATGTGCAGAAGGATCAAACTAGGATTCTAGAAACGGATGGAGCTAGTCACATTGGGATGTCTGCTGGGTATGGTCAAAGATGACAGCCATGACTGTAAGTAAAGCTTCCTTTTTTCCCCAAAAATGAGCATCGAACAACATCATGACTGTTACCTTGACATTTCTGACCAGATCTTAACCCAGCCAACACTTCTGCATAGCTTTTAATTCAGTAAACAAGTTTCAAATTCTCTATGAAGCTATGAAACAAGAACCCTAGAAGTGGTAGTCTTGAAGTCTTGGAATCAGACATAGAAAAGCCTTTAATATTTCATATACCCCACAAAGCAAAATGAGTCCTTTATTTTTCTTCCTAGTTTATCTCTGGTTTCCCACAAATGTAGGATCCATTTTCTTTGGAGCATTGATCCATTGGTTGTGACAGGAAGGTTTACAAATTAAAATTGCCGCATCAGTACAACCAATAAATCTATGACCTAATAATTTAAGCTACCTGTGGATCCTCATATATTTTTGGTGCGTCTTTTTCATAGCTGTCAATATACAATCGCACAGTTGCTCCAGCACTTCCTGTGCCACTAAGTCTGAAAATGATGCGAGAACCATCAGCAAAGATGAGCCGCAAACCCTGAAAACAAGAAAGAAAGAAAAAGAAAAAGAATTTCAGGTCTCCTGAAATCTATTCTATAAAAGACTACTCGACTTTCATTGACTGCTATTACATGGCTATTATATGGCAATCTTAATAATATGCCTGAAAAGAAAGATGGGCTCCTAATTTTTATTTTGCTATGCAGAGCTCAAAGTGCTTCAAAACATGTAGGAATTAAACATTAATTTGTTTATTTTATATACCATTCTTTCCCAAATAAGTTACATTTCTTAAGTATCTTTACATGTTTTGATCAAACTAGTTCAGTAAGCATAGGATCCTGACAATGATAGATATAATTTATCTTGGCCATATCCTTTCAGAATAAGCCACCAAGGCTAGCGAAGCTTTAATTAAAATAAGCAATAGAACCAGAATCACAGCAAAAGAAAATGTTCTTGTTATTGCTAGGATTTTGGTAACATCTCCCTTAGGTTGAGTTCAGCTCCGGCTGTCAACATCATGGTGTTGATGGCAACAATATGGATCTGTCTGCACCAGCCTGGTCTATAGATTGGAATCTCCAGGTGGATTTCCGTTCTTATATTGATAGCTCAACTTTGTTAGTTTTTTAGTTTTTTCAATATCAGCCAAGGTCAACTAGATACTAATAAATAATGAATATGAAAATATTGTATGTTATGATTTGTTTTGCTAAATTACTGCTATCAATAGTGACATATATAGAAAGCTATTTACTAGTAAACATTTAATTTCTAAACACCAAAACATAATTATCAGTGCTTCTACTACGCTGCAAATAATCATCATCGCTGTCCTCCACCTGAATTCTTTAAGCAGATAAGAAATTACGGTAAGTAAAAACTCTTTTCACTTTTAAGGCAACTGCAAATAAAAATTACTTGACCGGTGAATTTTGTTTAATTTTTACTAGACCAGAGGTAGGCAACCTGGGCTCTTTTATGACTCATGGACTTCAACTCCCAGAATTCCTGAGTCAGCTGACTCAGGAATTCTGGGAGTTGAAGTCCATGAGTCATAAAAGAGCCCAGGTTGCCTACCCCTGTACGACAAATGCAGTACTTCAGCTAAAAGTAACATCATTAAATATACTGGTAAAAGAAGAACAACTGTTCCCAGATATCAAAGCTTCAAGTTTAAACATTTTCCCAACCTGATTTCTTGAAATGCTTCCATCTACAGGATCGCTGTATTCAAAATTATCAGCTTTTTCTACAACGTATGATTTGTCAGCAGCTGATAAGGTCTTGCCCACAAAGGACCGGTCAAAGAACAGAGTTTCTAGATCTTTCATCATCCGGTTAGCACCATCAGCATCCACCTCTTCATAGTCATATCTAGGAATAGTCAGGAAATTTTGATCATAGAAACGCAGACCGCAACTAGCCCTCCAATCCCCTGTTTTATTTTTAGAACTTTGTATGCAATCATTTATTCCCCTTTTCAGGCAGAAAAAAGAAGAGCAAGGATGCTGGAGACCAATGTCATAAATCAAGCCTTAATTAGCATTATTTAAAATAAATGGCAGAATTGTATTTCTCTTTTTTCCTACCCACTGGCATTTCTCTCTCAGCAAACTGGTGTTTAGCTATTGTTGTGTTCTAAGTTCATGGATATTTATTTATTAAATTCAGAGTCACATGCGACTATTTTCTGAGAAACAATAGCATACGCAAACACTCATATACCTACACATGATACACACGTGTGTATCTGTATGTATGGGCATGTATTTTAATTAACTAATTATATAGCCTGAACAATTCTAAAACAATGAAAACATCTGAAAACAGTACAAAAATGAATATACATAGCATCTGAGATAATTATCAGTACAATTGTTAGTACAGCTAAAAAACAGTGTCCTTGACACATTCAGGACTCCAGGCCTGGGCACTAGCCAAGCTTTTAAGGGCTTGCAAAAGCCCAACTGGGTTGGGGCCATACAGTCTCTGAAGGAAGGATGTTCCAAAGGGCAGGGGCTAGAGCAGCAAAAGCACGTCTCCTGGTCTCTGCCAGCCAACATTGTTCTTGAACTTAATTTCTTTGCCATCCCAGTCAATTTTATTTATAACTCTTATTTCCAGACTCAAAAGACTCTCAATTTCTTCAAGCATAAACAAATTTTGTCATGCCAATGTGTACAATATGCAACAATTCACTTACTTAAATTAATTCATAAATATTAGTTTTATGTATGCCATATGTTCTACATTCTAGTAATAAAGACTGTAGTAAAGAATCTGTATGTGTATGTGTACATGTGTGTGTGTGTGTATGTATATATATATATATATATATATATATATATATATATATATATATATATATATATATATATATACACACACATACATATACACATACACACACACACACACACACACACACACACACACATGGGACGTGGTGGCTCAGTGGGTTAGGACGCTGAGCTTGTCGATCAGAAGGTTGGCAGTTTGGCGGGTCAAATTCTGAGTGCCGCGTAACAGAGTGAGTGCCTGTTACTCGTCCCAGCTTCTGACAACCTAGCAGTTCAAAAGCACATAAAAATGCAAGTAGAAAAATAGGGACCACTACGGTGGGAAGGTAACAGCGTTCCGTGCGCCTTTGGCCACATGACCACGGAGACGTCCTCGGACAAGCACTGGCTCTTCGGCTTTGAAACGGAGATGAACACCGGCCCCTAGAGTTGGAAATGATTCGCACGCATGTGCGGGGGAACCTTTACCTTTACTTTATATATATATAGCGAACTTTTAGCATATAATTGTTGGTAAAGCCTTTTCCAAGCTGAGCTTGACTCCAAGTGAGAAGTATGGGTACTTCTATATAATTTTCAGTTAAGAAGAAACAATAGGACACACTTTGCTGTCGCTTTCTTCCAGGCGATTTCAGCTTCCCATTTTGGCTTCTAGCCCTGGGATTCCTTAGTGGTCTCTTCTTCATATACCACACAAGGCTCACCCCGTTTAGTTCCCTATGTGAGATGAGATCAGTGAGGCCCTGTAACCTGCTGATCTATGCACTATATTCATAGTCATAAATATAGCCATGGTATGACCAACATTAAGAAGCTAAGGAAGTTTAAGAAAGTGAATCCACGGCGAGAGATAAAATCCACATTTAGAGGCCTCTTCACCTACATTACTTCTAAGTGGGAGGGGACCCTTGGAACTAATCAATGAAAGTATTGGACATGCTGTGTTTTTAAAAATCTCTCACTCTGCAGACGTGTCCCTGAAGCAGCCCAGAAAATACAGCAGCAACAAAGGTGATACTTATGGGAGGAGAATGCTGAACACATAGGCCAAAACCAGACACATTGTACTTCCTAAACTAGTCACACTGAAATAGTAGAATACAACCCCAAGAGTTACATGGTAAATTCTCTCTCCCACAAACCATGTATTTTCTCCACCCAGAAATTACATAAGATGGCCACCTTCTACAAAGACAGTGCACAATTTTGTAATATCATCACAGGGTTTAGGTAGGTGGAAATCAATGTAAAGCAGCGGTGGGCAACTATGGACCTTTTATGACCTCTGGACATCAACTCCAGAATTCCTGAGCCAACCCAATAATGGGGCAATTAAGAAAATCATGTTATGCATTTTGCAATGTGAGATTTTTGCAGTTTTTTAAAATTATACATCCAACAGTTCTAGATTTAAATTAGAAATCCACAGAAGTTAGAAGAAAAGCAGGTCCAGTATACTGTGGGAACATGAAACATTCGCACAACTTCTATATCGCTAGTTTAGAATCTTACCTTTCAAACAGCAAATTCTACATTCATTTTACATAAGAGAGTTTAAAAACAGAATTCTCGACTCCCAAGAACATCTGTCCTTTAACTGTATTATTTCATGAAAGCTGAACTCAGTGATTTTATCTATTCTAACTAATCACATCTCAAACCTATGAAATTACTACCTTGTGAAGAAATTCCGCCCATACTGTTGCCAGTGATCTTTCAGGATTGATTCCACACTCTGTTTTCGGGTAGCTATAATTGACAGCCATGCCAAGACAGCCCAGAGGCCATCTTTTTCACGAATATGATCCGATCCTGCAGCACAGACAGATAAACAGCATATAAATGGGACCAATCCTTCAACTATGTGAAGAATGATGGAACAGAGCAGGATTGGATAACCTGTGGCCCACCAGGTAGGTGGTTCACTAGGTATGGACCACCTATAAATTACTGAGTGATACAGGGCCAACTGTGGGACACCTCTTCCTAAAGTTATGTGCCTGTTCCATTAGATCTAACAGAGTGGATGTGATCCGCATCCCTTCTGTCAAATGTTGCCATATAGTTGGACCTAGGCAGTGTTCCTTTTCCATAGCTGTTCCTTCCCCTAAGAACTGGCAGGATTCGTGGCATTCTGAGAAACCATCAAGACCTGTTGCTTCCCACAAGACGTAGGATGAAATGAGGCTGAAGCCCAGAAAGATTATATTTTGATACCAGGAATTTTCCATATTGACTTTTATGTTTTTATAGTGGTTTGTGAGCCACCCAGAGTTATGCTGCATAAGGTTGGGGGGTGTAATATATTATACATCTTATAAATAAACATGTTAGGCCTGTCTTTCTCCACATTTGAAAGAGAATGACACCACCACCACCACCCCAAAATCCAGGAACATAGACACAATGGCAGATGTTGCTGCAGAAAATAATGCACGTGGCTAAATTCATTTGTCATGCTAAGGTAAGGCTGAACAACGTATGTTGTCTTGAGGGCCACACCAGGCTTTCAGTGGCATGTCAAGGGCTACACTCTCTAAAGCAGTAAAAATAAGGACCAATTGGGAAGCGATATGGGGACATCAAGGGGTAAAAGTAGTGCTTGGCAGTGCTTAGCACATTTATAATGTCTTTTAACATTTTGGAGTCCACCAATCTAGGGATTGTAAAATGGAGTTGCATTTTACTTCTAAGCCATGCTTTTCAAACTTTACAGTAAACTGTGGCTTGCAATAATAATAGTTTGTTGTACAAGTCATGTCTAGTTTCAGACAGAATGCAAAAGCACATAATAAGCTTCATAAAAAACACTGACTGAATTTACCTGTCACCTGGTTGATAAGCCAAAAGAACTAAAGTTGGACTTCTTGTAATGTGTAAACCTAGCCACTATTACATGAATGTGCTCTCTGTTGGTCTTAAAAGTCTAGAGGTCTTGTTTGGGGAAGAAATGTGAGGTACTAATGTTGTAACAAAAATAATTAATAGTAGGAATGTTTACGTACCAGTACCAAAACTCTCCTCTCCACACAGAGAGAGTTTGTTTGCATCCATCAGATTTCCAAAGAACTTCCAACCTGTTGGAGTTTCGTATAAAGCAATCTTTGTATCCTTGGCCACCCTTCAAAAGACAGGAATAATAGCACCGTTTTTGATGAATAACTTACTGTAGAAACACAGAAACTGTTGTTGGGCATCTCATTTAATAAAGAAGATCACAAATCTCATTTTAGAAGTCATTCCTTTTATATTTATTGTACTCAGTCATTAGGTAGCCAGCATTAAGATGATTGTAATTACATTTCAACTTTTAAACTGAGGGAAACCACATTTCAAAGAATGCTGTAACCATTTATCTATATTTCCAGAACAGAAGCTACATATGAAACTGGAGAAGAGTTTCAAAAGCAGTTTATTTGTCCAGTTCTTTTGTTAAAAAGAAAAGAAAAAAGGTCATAATCTCGCTGGCTGCCCATCTGGGTTCTTGAAGCCAAGATCCATTTCGATATTTAGCAATAATACTATTATTCATTTTCTTCCAAGGGTACCTAATTTTATTTCTATTTCATGTTTACTTCTTTGTGGGCCCCTCCTCCATCAAGAACTTAAATTAATACATTTTAATGAAATCATTCAGGCAAGTTAAACCATACAATGATTCAGTGACACTATTAGATTAGATTAGATTTATTGAATTTATATGCCCTTCTCCCTAAGGACTCAGGGCGGCTCACAACAAAAAATTTAAGAAACATGGAATACAAAATTTAAAAAAGAATTAAACAGTAAATGTAATAGATACATGACAATTTAACTCAATAAAAGCCAAATTTAAAAAAACATAGTCAGTCCAGACCCGCTTGTTGGAATAACCATGTCATCAGGTCACGGCGGAAAAACCGAAGGTCAGGGGCCATCCGCAGCTCCGGAGGCAGTTCATTCCAGAAGGTCAGCGCGCCCACAGAGAAGGCTCTCCCCCTGGGGGTCGCCAGCCGGCATTGCCTGGCCGACGGCACCCTGAGGAGGCCGACTCTGTGAGAGCGAACTGGGCGATGGGAGGTTGATAATGGCAGCAGGTGGTGTCGCAAGCCATGTAGGGCTTTAAAGGTTATTACCAGCACCTTGAATCGCACCTGGAGGGTAACTGGAAGCCAATGCAGCTCGCGGAGGAGCGGTGTAACATGAGAGTATCGAGATACTCCCATAAGCACCCTCGCAGCCGCATTTTGCACCAGCTGAAGCCTCCGGGTGCACTTCAAGGGCAGCCCCATGTAAACAGCATTGCAGTAATCCAGGTGAGAAGTGACGAGGGCATGGGTAACTGTGCATAGGGCATCTCGGTCCAGAAAGGGGTGCAACTGGCGCACTAGGCAAACCTGTGCAAAGACCCCCCCTGGTCACGGCCGTTAGATGATCTTCCAAATTAAGCTGTGAATCCAGGAGGACACCCAAGTTGCGGGCCCTTTCTGAGAGGGCAGTGCCTCCCCCCCATCAAAAGAGATGGAACTTGTTGAACCATACAAGATGCCGGTATCCACAGCCACTCGGTCTTGGAGGGGTTAAGCCTGAGCCTGTTCCTTCCCATCCAGACCCGCACCACCTCCAGGCACCAGGACATCACGTCAAGGGCATCACTGGGTTGGCTAGGGGTGGAGATGAACAGCTGGGTATCATCCGCATATTGGTGATACCTCACCCCAAAGCCACGGATGATCTCACCTAGCAGCTTCATATAGATGTTAAACAGGAGGGGGGAGAGAACCGACCCCTGAGGCACCCCACAAGAGAGGGGCCTTGGGGTAGATCTCTGTCCCCCTGCCGATACAAACTGTGAACGGCCCGAGAAGTATTAAGAGCATCCAATAGTGACAGCTAAGGGACCTCATTCTTAAGCTATCTTAAAATAGAAGTCACCTTAAAGAAACAATGTCAGCATCCTAAATCTGAGCATGGAATTAGCTTATTCCAAATTGATTTCTTCTAAATAGGTTGGACTGCAGTCCCATTGTCCCAAAGCAGGACAGTGGTCATTCTTTAGAAATGGGAACTGTAATCCAACACATCTGAAAGGGCACCGAGCTGGGGAAAGCTAATCTCGATGGTGTAGTTCTTAAATGAAAATTGCATGTATCTTCTTCCGGTCAGGCACAAGGAATCATCCACGTGGATTTGCAATTCTGATTCATTGTGGGTGCCCCTGCCTCAATGTTAATTTTCTAAGAATATTCTTTTAAGCCAGTATTATTAAAGATACCTAATACTCCTTCCCCCTACTTTCCCCACAACAACAAGGTGAGGTGGGTTGAGCTGAGAGAAAGTGACTGGCACAAAGTTATCTAGCCAGCTTTCATGTCTAAGGTGGGACTAACACTCCCAGTCTTTTGGTTTTTAGCCTGGTGCCTTAACCACAAGACTAAACTGGCTAAAAGATACACAGGAAAAAATGGGACCGTCCATGATCTTGTTGCTCAGTCCCAGCTTGTAATCAAGCTCAGAAAGAAAGGCTATTCCACTCGTTTAAAAAAATTTACCTGTCAATTGCTCCACTTGTAGGCATACTTCGGGCAAATCCTCGAACCCCTGTTTGTTGAAAATAAGGAATACTAAAAATATTTGCAGCGATAACGGCAACCGAGTCTGAAGGATTCACGAAGAACCCATGTTTTCCAAGTATCATGTTGCGATCCTAATGAAGGCATTAAAAAAAATGGTGGCAGAAATTACCTTGTTGAAAAGTTTTATTTTCTAACTGGTTGCTATGTCTGCAATTTGAAAAGAAGCACCCAATTTAAGTAACCAGAGGCTACAAAACTGAGGTCAATTCCTTTGTATAAAAAACCCCCCCAATCTACAGAATTGTTCTTTAGGCCTTTTAAATCAATTCTTTTATGGTAGTTCCAGAAAGTAAGTGATTTTGAATGCTTGGTTCTCTCTGAGCTTGGTTGTTTTTTGTTTTTTTTTAACAGACATTTCATTATCACACTAGGTAACGTCATCAGTGCTAGCTCTATCTGATAATACTGCTAAGCTTGTAAGCCGCCCTGAGTCTTCGGAGAAGGGCGGGATATAAATGGAATTAAAAATAAAAATAAATAAATAAAATAATGTTACCGTTTGGTAATGAAATGTCTGCAAGAAAACTGCCGTGTTCAGAGAGCAACAAGTACCTCACAGTTTAACCCTGAGCTATAAATATTTCCTTCTTTCGATAAGTAACTTCTGTTACTTTATACCCTAGTTTGTAATGTACTTTCATACTGGCTGATCAAAAAATTATAACTGCCTTAAATAAATATATAAACAAGAAATGGGGGACTCCCCCATCTTTAATAATCACCTTCAAAGGAAAATTTCAGCAGATTTTCTTTGTAATCTTTTAACCCTGTTCTCCAACTCTGAGAGACCAGAAGCCCCATCTTTAAACTGAAATGCATATATTTAAATGATTTACGAGCACAGGACCTAATAATTAAGGCAATCTTATGTCATTAATTTTACATGCTGTACATTGCTGTAAGACAAAAGGGGAATGATGAACAGCTATGTACTCCTGCAATGTTCAGAAATTTGCACTGCAGATTTTGGGTTTTGCCACTAGTAACATGAGTAAAAAAATAAAAAAGAAGCACGGATTCACTTAATAGCATGTGTAACTGGAATGACAACTTTCCTTACCAAACGAAAAACATGGAAAATAGCACAAACCATCTTGCAGTGTTTATTTCTTAAGGATTTGTGACAACTCAGAAGCACTCTTTGAAAAATATTGTCACCTGTTAAATGTGAATACTTTTCTAACATTCAGCACCAAGCATGTTTCCCCAAACAACACTATGGTGTAAAGCTGTCAACTGGAATTCAATTTGTTTCTATCAAGGCAGTCCAACTACTTAGGCATGCATCAGCTAAATCCGGTTCTGCTTCCTGGTATAGTCCATGCTTGCAAACAGGAAAAAAAAAACAAATCCAAAAAGCACAGACATACCCCATCTCCGTCAAAGGCTGCACCAAAATCATACTCTCCTGTCTTCATGGTCTGCACCAGATCGGCAGCGTAAGTTAAATTTGGATCAGGATGGTGGCCACCAAAGTCTTCAAGAGGTACGCAATTCACAGCAGAATTAGCAGCTGCTCCAAGCTCTTCACAGAGAATCTTTTTAACATATGGCCCAACAACTGTTTCAGCAAAAAATAAGAATATACATGAGTATCATTTTTAAAGTAGTGAAGAATTTGGGGGAATATTAATGAAAATGTCTTTCCCCCATCTTCCCCTCACATCTGAAGGCCTATAAGTATAAAACTAATAAGTTATAATGTTCCTCTCTCTACAGCAGGGGTGTCCAACCTTGGCAACTTTAAGACTTGTGGACTTCAACTCCCAGAATCCCTCAGCCAGCCATGTTGAAGTCTACATATTAAAGCTGCCAACTTTGGTCACCCCTGCTCTAGAGCTTCAAAAGTTAATATTCATTAAAGTTTTTATCTCTATGATATTCAAATAAATTTCCCATATCAATAAAAATATAAAAAATGAACATTTACAAATATTCAATGGGTTATTGTTTACAGTAGAGACACTGTCTTTACTGACACATCTGCTATCACTTTCTATCTATACTATCAATAAGATTTACAAAAACAAAAAGACATGACAATCCTTACACATCAAGAAGAGGACAGATGCTGCCACCGACACCCAAGGAAATGCACTAACTTTCCCTTGCCCTAGCCCTAAGAGAAGTAAACTTTATTCATAATGGTGAAGTGGTATGTGTTTGTTTGTTTGTGTGTGTGTGTGTGTGTGTGTGTGTGTGTGTGTGTGGTGTGTACCTATGTAAGATCGATTCCAATCTACAGGAGAATGTAGACTAGTTTTTCCCCCAGGCATATGAAAAGGGAAGGAACTGGATGATGATCTATATGGGTTAGACTGGCAGTCAGAGCTTACAGTTACTGCACTTATCTTACATACCTCCATGCATAGCATCTATCCGAATCTTTAGATGGTTTGGACCTGACAATAGTTCTTTCAGTGCACTAAAATCAAAAATATTCCTCAACATATTTGCATACGCTTCTACAGAGTCCACAATTTCAACTGTAAAACAAAAGCAAGAAATTAAACAGAAGAAACTAACCAGATCGAAGCATCCACAACTATTGAATAAGCGCCTTGATAAAGTGTTACAAGAAAAGCTAGCAATGCAAGTGGGAGCCCTTTTAATGAGGGAAGAAACAGATTTTACTTGCCTGTAAATGGTTTAAACTTGTTTTCCAAGTCAAACTGCTGCTTTCCAATTGTACTGAGGTCTACGTTTAGATCTGGGCATATAGCATACTCTTCAATAGTCTTACTAATTTGGAAAATTTTATCAGTAATTCCTTCAGGAGCCGGACCTAGTAAGAAATAGATTTTAAGAGACAAATAGGCTTCTAGAAAAGATGTTAAGTGTAGGACATTTTATTAGAGTTGTATGTAAACTTAACAGAGACAACGTATCACATTCCAAAAACAGTATTTTTTTTTAATATCATGAGCCAAAGTAATATGAGCAATGATATACTCACTCCTTAATTAGTGACTACATTGGTTAGAAACCATTTGCAAATAAGACTGTAATAAATGGTAATGGAAATAATTTTACAACCAATGCAGGCATTTATGATTAAATTTGTGTGCCTGACAACGATGCATGACAGTGTAAGAATAATACCAGCATAGCACTACAGTTTAAGAGTAATTTATCTGAATGACTTGGCAGCAATCAGTGATCTTCATAGCCTTTCTCTCTATCTCTGGCAGTGTTCACTTAATGACCAGTCTGATTAAAAATCTAGTCATTGGAAGGAAACTAGTTTGCTAAACAAGGAGAGGGTGTAATAGTAATAATAATTTGTTAAAGTTTTAAATATACTGTATATGTGCTAATCAACACGTCAGAAGGAATTTCGTGCAAGCAACCACTACTGTAGGTAACAGAGTGGTGTTGCTTCTCCACATTCTGCCAAATTTTTCTCCTCTGTATCATTATTACAACCCTATTGTGTTTTGCATTTGCATTTAAAAAGATATAATCTACTTGGTTTCTAACAGATCCTTGGTAAGCAAACAGTGATTATCATCTTAGAAACAGACTATTACAGCATTGTTGTAGTTAATGTTTAGTTGCTCTCAGGTCACGACAGTAATTGGCTCTGAGATTTCTGTTGCAAAGTGATATGGTTATAAAGCGTGATATAATTGGATGGCAATCCCAGAAATCCTCACTGCTGTCATTAAACAAGGACCATAGGTCATTGAGCAAAGACCTCATATGTGTTCTGTACCAGCCTGCTACCGGCCTTGCAGAAAGGCAACCCCTGTACAAACGGCAGAGGCTGGAAAGCGTCTGAGGCTGGAAAACGTCTGCCAAGTTTAATTCACAAACAAACAACAGAACAAGAAACAAGATACCGGAACTTTGATCCTCAAATGGAGCGGTTGCTTTCAGCAACCAGCCCTTCCCCAAACACTCCCTTTATTAGAGTTCAGGGCGTGGCCTCCCTGTGCCTCCTTCCGAGGAGTCCCACAGCCTTTCTCTGCTTGCTTCTGCTTGACTGCCTCCTGCGTCGGGCGTCCTTGAACAGGGCCAGCTGTGGGTCATCATCATCTGCACTGTCGGCCTCGCGCAGCTGAGTCTCCACCAAGTAAGAGGGGCCTGGCTGGGGGCTCTGCGAAGCCTCCAAGCCATCATCAGCAAGTTCGTCTTCAACACCCTCCTCCTCCCCCTCGTCTGAGTCATCCGAGTCATCCGACCCGGCTGCCGGACCCACAGGCTGACCCTGAATCACAACAATATGACCATGACTTGGCCAGTTTCTGGCCACTTTCCAACAAGTAAAATGAATGCGGAAGTTAGTCAGAAGTCACAAGATGGGGTCGCTACAAGATTTTCCTTTTTAGGCAGTTTGCAAGCAGGTTGGTAGCTCAGAACGATAGGCAGGAGGGTAAACGCTATGGAGTGTAGAACGGTGAATGCAAGTGTAGGCAAGTATGTGGGTGGATGCTATGGGCAGGCATGAGTGCAAATGCTAGCTCCAAGCAGGAGAGTGTACAGGTAGTGTGCAAGCAGCTGGGTCGGTGCTATGGCAAGTGCAAATGCAGACAGGCTAGCAGGCACCATGGTGTATAAAATTTGTCCGCCACCCGAGGGCTTCTCAGGAGAAAAAGGGACTGGACCAAGAGCAATTTACAGGAGCATCTTGCAATTGTCTGTTGGCTTCCCATGATTTTGCTGGCAGACAAAGTTGCAAATGGCAATTACATGATCTCAGGGGGAAACTGTAAACCATTGTAAATGACATGTGTGTTTACCAAGTGCCCAAACTGCAATCATGTCACCTTAGGGATGCTGCAACAGCCACAACTTTGAGGACCTGTCATAGGTTCCCCCTTGTTAGGGCAATCGTAGCCTTGAATAGTTGCTGAATGAGGACTATCTGTACATGGACTAAGAGTTGTAAAGGGCTAGAAAAACTGAGTAGATGTGGAGGGGGACAGAAAAAGTGTTAACATTCATAAAAATTGAAAAGAAAAGAGAAATGAAAGGGAGAACATACAACATTTTTCTCTTACAATTTTTTAGTTTTCCCCCAAAGCTCTCTTATTTCTATGCAGGCATAGACAGGAGATCACTTGTTGTGGAAGGAAGAATATACATGCAAAGACTGCTTTTAACAACTTTTATTAAAATATGATATATAGTAAGACTGACTGCAGATAATTTCTATCAGAGTGATAGAAGTATATATTTCAGGATAGCCTAGGCCAGGGGTAGGCAACCTCGGCTCTTTTATGACTCATGGACTTCAACTCCCAGAATTCCTGAGCCATCTTGGCTGGCTTAGGAATTCTGGGAGTTGAAGTCCATGAGTCATAAAAGAGCCGAGGATGCCTACCCCTGGCCTAGGCCCTAGGCACTTATATCTTTAAGTCTTTCCTTCCTTGTCTTTCCTTCAATTAAATATTTTTCCTCCAGAAGCCAACTGTATTACTTCAATAGATCCAAATCATAAACATACTATAGTCAGCAGTGCAACATAGGTGGGTAGTGTCTATACACTCAACATAGGAGTCAGAGAGAAGTTAACTTGGGAAGAATGGAGATGAGAAGATTAGAATTACTTACCTCCATTTGAAATATTGAATTTAATGCCAAAATCTCCATTCGGTCCACCAGGGTTATGACTTGCTGTCAAAATTATACCACCAATGGCTTTTACTTTCCTAATAATACAGGACACTGCAGGGGTAGAAAGAATTCCATTCTGTCCAATTACTAACCGGCCAATCTAAAACAAGAACAGAAGAAAAGCAAAACTCACAAAAGGGTGTTGGGAGACACAAAAAGTTGCTTTTTTTTTAGATTGCAATATTTACCAATGTTTTCTTCAGCTTTTACAACAGCCAGTGTTTCTTTCACATTTGACACCCTATTAAAAAAATTGGGCAGACAAAAGCATTTACATGTTTCTTTATCTTAAGCATTTGTTCCATTTACCAAATTACGCACAACAAATTTGCTTCATTTTAAACAACTGTATTGGTTACTATAAAGGTAGTTTCCAGTTTAAGGACGAATTCTGTTCCCAAAATCTGTCCTTAAGTGGAACAGTATTGTTGTATAATATTGTAAACTTGGTATTTTGTAATGAACTTGAACCATTGTGCATTTAATTCAATTTTTGCTACAATAGGCTCCATTCTTAATTACTGGTTGTCCTTAAAAGAGGGGATTCCTAACCCAGGGACTCAGGGTACTGGCATAATCTCTCATCAGTTACTAAATTTGCATTATTCTTTAGCTTATTTTTAAATCAATTTCTAAATGTTACTTATGCAACTATATGCTTAAAAAAAATCTCTGGATATTTAACAGCACCTTCAGGTTTTAGTAAACTAATCTAAACCAAGAGAACATTATTCAATTACATTTTGATGGCCAAAATATCCTCTGATAAAGTCAAGATTTTCAATAAATATTTCATTTATAGGTGCTTTAAGCTATTAAACTATTTCTTTTTGTCTTTGCTGCAGCTGCGTGCCAAATATGCATACCCCTAAGTTATACTGCATCTGAGGAACAAGGTTACAATATAGAATAGTAAAATGATTGAAATTATTCTCCAACCTCTTTTCCAAAACTAAACATGTTATTCTTTACTTTTGTAATATAATGATATGGAAAATGACCTTGAGATTTGCTGCCTAGGAAATAAATGATCAGGCAAAAATAGGGAGAGGGCCCCCCCTTGCTTAACATTTGGAGAAAGAAACTTAGGGAAGACCTGCCCTAATTGATCAGACTACTAAAACTGTCACGGGGAGATTTGTACTTTCAGACTTTCAAAATTCTATTCATTGTAGCCTTACAATAAAGTAGAATTAGCTTATCTGATCATGCTTCCTGTCTGGTTCATCTGTGAGCATCTACAGTAAGTAGCAACATCTCATTTATAAAATAAACTAGGATGCTAATTTACTTTCATATTTTATTTATTTATTTATTACATTTATATCCCGCCCTTCTCCGAAGACTCAGGGCGGCTTACAAGCTTAGCAGTAGCCTTCATTCTATGTATATGCCTGCTTGTTAGGGCTTTCACACACACACACCCCAAGCGGCATTTTTACAAAGTCAGCTTATTGCCCCTAACAATCTGGGTCCTCATTTTACCTACCTCGGAAGGATGGAAGGCTGAGTCAATATGTCTGTAAACAAGTCGTTACTCCCAGATGTGTGGGTATGGGACCTCAAAATTATGGAAGTTATGTTTCAAGCTAACCAGTAGGCACGTGGCACTCGGGATGGGTCCCAATTTGGAACATGTCTGCTCTGACATGCCTTTAACCCAATTCTCAAATTCTATTCACTTGCCAAAGATGGCACTCAGGTCCGAGAATCAATCTACTCATCCCAAGTGATCAGAGATTCCTCCCAAATGGAATAGATACGCTTTAATAACTACAATGATATTAATCAAAAAAATTAAAATTCACCAAATTTGGAGCCATTTTTATCTCGGATGAGATTTAACATTTACCGGTGCATATTTTTATGTTTGCGTGCAAAGCAAAGTAAGGGCAAGTTTCTTCTTCCACACCCACTTGTGCATGCACAGAGTTATTTTGGTGTTTCTGGTGCTTTCCTATTACAGTAAAAAGAGCATTATGACTCTCTCCTGGCCCTGTGGAGCGTGAGGTATGTGAACTTCGACTCCGCTAACTGTATTCAGGAGGCTTCTGTAAGAGATAGCGTATACTGATAGCCTGCCATGACTCTATGTAAGTTATGACTTTCTCATTTAGGATCAAGTTGGATGGTGAGTGTGGAAATAGGTCTCACTTACAATTTACACTTCAGACATGCACAATTCAGTCTTTATCCTCTCCAGCTATTCACTGAACACAGGCGTACGACTGTGAACATAATATATTTACAAATGTACAATATTTAAAATGCTCTGTGAATCTCATGAATTTTTTATTTGAATTGCAAGTTAAAAAAAATCCATATTGCCCAGGTAAAAGCATTCTATGATCACCTGAGATAATTTCTGTAGGATAAGAAATAACACTCAGGTAAAGCTCAAATGTTTGTTTTATTTCTTCTATAAAGCCAAAGAATATTTGAGATTCAAATATTCAAATAGATCTACTGATTAAACGAGAATGGATTTTTTCCCCCCACCTAGAATTATGTAGTACTTTCTAAATTTTTGGCAAATTGCTGGTCATGGTACATATCTCATTTTCCCTTTCAGTAGAAACACAGTTTATTGGAACCTTAAAAGGTAAAGATCAGATTCCCAATTGCGTTAGCTGCCTTAAATGCTTTCTTCTTCTTCAGAAGATCTATTAGACAGGAAAGAACCGGAAGTGTAGATCAACATTCTAAATATGGCTTCAGCAGCCCCTGGACCTTGCTATAATTGTAACTCTAATTATAGATTTCCCTGTGTAGGCATGCAAACTAAGGGAATTCTATCGTATTAAGTTCTATTTTAATTAAAGTCAGAAATTAATAAAGGCATACAATTATTTAACTGTTTATCACTTCTGGCAAATATCAATCCATATATTCTTACTACAACAACGTTCAATATATAAATTAATGAGTTGGCAAGAAAAAACTAGTATAGAGATAATATTATCTTATTTGGAAAATAGGACTCATCCTTCTTAAAATTACATATTCCATTTGCTGCGTCTCCCATATATTGACAGAACTGACGTTCAAGTAATATGTTTACCCAATTTAACTTTAAGAGCTTTCCAACAAAAGATGCATTTGGATGCAACCATCTCTTAAGAAGGGCACAATATCAATAGATTTTAATTAAATCTAACTATGGATGACTGGTCCAGGTGCCAGTTGGGTTAAAAAAAATCTTTAAAAAAAGCTAGTTCAATTTTTGTGAAGCAAAAACCCCCGCAAAATCCTTTGTAATGTCTGCACCAAATAGATTAAAAAATGTATAATGTCTTGTGCATTCGTTGGTCAAGATCTACCTCTTCAGATTGATCAAGCCATGAAATATCTAAAGTGAAATTGCAATTTATTGGGTACCCAATAAATTAAAGCTCACAAAATAACAGCAGTGGCAGAAGTGTAAGTCACAATACTATCCAGATCAAAAATGAGTATAGAATCCATTCAAACGGAAATCAACTACAGGTAGTCCTTAACCTACGACCGCAGCTGAGCCCCAAATTTCTGTTGCTAATTGAGACATTTGTTAAAAGAGTTTTGTTCTATTTTATGACTTTTCTTGCCATAGTTATTAAGCGAATCACTGCAAGTGTTAAGTTGTTAAGTGAGTCTAGCTTCCCAATGGACTTTGCTTGTCAGAATGTTGCAAAAGAGGATTACATGACCCCAGGAAACTAAGCACATTGATTTGTGCTTTAGATTGTAAGCCGCCCTGAGTCTTCGGAGAAGGGCGGGATATAAATGGGATTAAAATAAAATTAAAATAAATAAATAAATATGAGTCAGTTGCCAAGCATCTGAATTTTGATCACATGTCTATGAGGATGTTGAAATAGTTCTAAGTGTGGAAAATGGTCAAAAGTCACTTTTTCCAGTGTGGTGGCTCAGTGGGTTAGGACGCTGAGCTTGTCGATCAGAAGGTCGGCAGTTTGGCGGGTTGAATCCCGAGTGCCACGTAACAGAGTGAGCGCCTGTTACTCGTCCCAGCTTCTGCCAACCTAGCAGTTCGAAAGCACGTAAAAATGCAAGTAGAAAAATAGGGACCACTACGGTGGGAAGGTAACAGCGTTCCGTGCGCCTTTGGCGTCTAGTCATGCCGGCCACATGACCACGGAGACATCCTCGGACAAGCACTGGCTCTTCGGCTTTGAAACGGAGATGAGCACCGGCCTCTAGAGTTGGAAACGACTAGCACGCATGTGCGGGGGAACCTTTACCTTTACCTTGTATCTTTGAAAACGGTTACTAAATGAACTGTTATAAGTCAAGGATTACCTGCATATACATAGGATGATTATGACTGAGCCCATCCACCACGCACGATATAGTAATGTAAATAACTAAAACAGGCAAAAGGTCCTATAGGGGAAAGGTCCTGCAGTAATCTCACATTATCAGGATTTGCTGAAGCAAACTTGGGAATTGGTTTTAATTCAGCTACTTCAGAGGAGAAGTGCTTTGAAGCTGACTGTTCCTTTGGGTAAGAACCTAGGAAGCTGGCTTACATTGCCCAGGTTGACCCATTAAAGCCATGATAATGTGGACCTTCCCTTAAGGTTTAGTGAAATATGTAATACAGCCATTCTAGCTTATTACCTCTGGGAGGGGCTGCTGCATCAAACCAACTCAAGGCAGCTTATTCAACAAATGTTTGAGCTCACCCTAGTTTAGTAAAGGTAAAGGTAAAGGTTCCCCCGCACATGCGTGCTAGTCGTTTCCAACTCTAGGGGCCGGTGCTCATCTCTGTTTCAAAGCCAAAGAGCCAGCGCTTGTCCAAGGACATCTCTGTGTTCATGTGGCCGGCATGACTAGACGCCAAAGGCGCACGGAACACTGTTACCTTCCCACCGTAGCGGTCCCTATTTTTCTACTTGCATTTTTACGTGCTTTCGAACTGCTAGGTCGACAGAAGCTGGGACAAGTAACAGGCGCTCACCCTGCTACGCGGCACTTGGGATTCGACCCGCCAAACTGCTGACCTTCTGATCAACAAGCTCAGCGTCCTAACCCACTGAGCCACCGCGTTTAGTACATCATATAAACCCAGCCAGTGAGTCAGAGCACTGGTCAGAAAAGATACAGATTAACAGCAGGCCTGAACCAAGCAACAGCATGTTATTTTCAAGAACAGGGAATAAAATACAATCCAATGTAGAATTTGCTCCTAAACCATGCCTGTCAATACTCACTGTGCTTAAGGTGTTGGACTAGTAGCAGGGAGAAACAATTTCTAGTCCACCTTCCACTATGGAAAGTCACTGAATGCCTTTGGGCCAATTATTCTCTCTCAGCCCATTCTAGAGAGTTCTGGTGCCGAAAACTAGGAGGGATTACTATGTATGGCGCCTTGGGCTCCAGATATAAATAAGACATCAAATCCATTTTATATGTATTTACAGTATTCCTATACTGCCAACTCCACATGAGCTTTATGTAGTAGGAAGAATGAAATGGCGCAGAGTAGTTAGCTACATGCAGATCCTCCTAAAGCAGAGCTTCCTCACCCAGCCGATCATTTACAGAATAATGTGCAAGACTAAAACTCTTCCCCGTTGAGCAGCTTTAGGTTGTCATTTTAAAACATCTGAAATAGAGGTGCGTCCATTCATTATTTAGCATTCAGCCTCACTGTTATTCTTTCTATGATTTTTGCATTGGATTGGTAGCCAACATGGCCATAGAAAGTTATAGGAATTTACTTCTCCTTTGAATTAGCAGCCTTGTGATCAGACGAAGCCAATTATACCTCTATTAGAAATCTGCCTTATTGCTGTGACAGTCATCTCTAACATGAAGTGGGACGTTCACAATCCGGGTATCCATATTGTAAGGATGGAAGAACTCACTTATAAAGCACTTATAAAGCTATCAAGAGCATCATCCAAAAATGGTTATTGTCTTCATGTCCTAAATACTTCCTAAAGTTCCAATGAGTTACTTTGAAAAATGGGGTGCTGAATTAGATAAACAGTTTGTCTAATGAGACAGAGCTCTAATATTCCTAAACAGATAATACACTTGGGATCCACATGTCTGAACTGGCTTAAAAGCCATCCAGTGGTGGCTGCTTTAACATCTTTCATCACCTAATCCTTTTTCTTCTCTCTTCCTTGTTTTGGCAGAGAAAAGGAGGGGTACATACCTTATGATAAGCTTTGAGGCACTCTGGTTTAAAGTGCTATAAAATATGAAACCCTCTTTCTGATTCAGGAAAGTAAGAAATTAGTTGACCCAAAGAAACCTTTCTCTGGGGCTTAGGAAGACCTCGGTGGAAATCTGTGACTGATATGGATGGAATTTGTTCTTGTTGTCTGAAGTGCCATTTCTTGCGAAAGACAATCCTAAAAGTTTACACTAATCAAACTACAGAATAAAAAAAGTATCTGTATTTTAAAAAAAAATTACATACAGGAAGCCAACATAAAAAGGTGCATTTTTTAAAAAAATGCCCAAAATATATCAGAATTAAGTTTTGGTGAAGCACAAAGAGCACATCATTCCACATAATAGAGAGTATAACCAATTTACCTGAAGGGCATCAGTTTATGAAGGATGGTGCATTCTTTCGATTTTTTAAATTTCCCCATTTGAAAGAAACCTTTTAGATATCACATTACAGTAATTTGGCATGTTGAAAATGAACTACAGAAAACCTCTGGTTCAGTTTGCAACTATAAGAACTTTTAAAAGCCTTCAATGACTTAATTACAGTTAAATTGTTTTGTATGTTTGGATTTGGCCATTGTCTTCTACAAGCCATCCAAACTACAGATGCCTTCCACCCAAATCTGCTGTTGAACTAATTTAAGCAGAACCAAGCAAACCTTTACATAAAATAATTTCATTTCCAAAGTATGACTGATTTCCCTTCCAAATTAATAATATTCACATTTGGCACAAAATTGGCATTCGCGAGAATCGACTGCAATTTTTAACATTATTTTTAAATTTTCTCAGGGACAGCAAAGATAAAAATTATTACTTTACATTTAGGCAGAACTCTAAGGGAATTTTGTCACACCTGAAGCTTACCAGATAACCTACTCAATATTATGGTTTTCAAGCACACCAATATTTCTCATGGCAAAGTTATTTATGCTCATTGAAAAACTTAACTCATGCTTTGTCACATCATCTACTGTGTGGCTCAGATGCATAGCGAGAATTTCGGCTACTGTATTCTAACTATAGCAGGAAAAAATGCACACACAGTCATATACTTCCTAATTTAAGCACAAACTTGGAATCTATTATTAAATTCACATAGTAACCAGTCATTTGCAACAGATAACCAAGAAACAAATAACCAAAATATCTTTTTTTATCTGCAATAATTTCCATCTACTTTTCAAACCAAACCATGGAATAAGGATCAATATTTTCAGCACTAACTTAAGCATTTCTTTCCTCAGCTCCTTCTAATCATCCGGGTAAAATTATATATTGGCACATTTACAAAAAATATTATAGACATGCACTTAAATGAGCCAATCATGTATTAAGCATTAGTGATATAATATTTATGATATACCAACCCCGTTGGCAGCAGCCATCTGAGCTATCAGTTTTATTGCAATCTTATTAAAATATCTCCCATCTCCTCCTACCACCATGGTGGCTCCTTGTCGATCTCTTAGGTCTATGGAAAAGAATATGCTCTGAATAAAATTGTGCAGGTAGTTTAGCTTGGTCTGAAAAATGAATGTCTTCTTCCGTAAGCCACTAGTTCCTGGTTTCTGATCATTAAAAGGTGCTGTTGGCAAAGTCAATATTGGTAGTGGGTTGTCTTCCATGATCCTTTTTGATACAAATGCATTAAAAATAAGGAATTATATTAACGGTGAAGGTTTAAGATCAGCTTGGATACCAATAATATGAAATAGAGGTTCAGTGGAAGTAGTTCTATATCCTAAAATAGCTCCTTGAACCTCCAGCCAAATGTGGTTTCTGTAATTGAAGAGCTTTCTTGCACTTGCTCTGAAAGATCACTGTCAAGAGAAAACACATACAAATTTCACACAGAGATCCCTCAGGAAAGCGGATGTTCTGGAAAATGTTGAAAGTCTTTTGTTTGCTGTGGTGCCACAATTTTGGGTCTCCTATAACATCACAAACAAGATTTGACCGCCGTAAATTCTGCCTGGTATTCTTCTTTTTATCAGAGAAGGCTATACAAGAGTCTCTTCAGTCAGAAGCACTGATGAATTGTCTCCAGCTGTGAGGTCCAACTAAGGTAAAGCTAAATTGATTTAGGTAGGCAAGATTAATAAATGACTGCCTGGTTTCAGTTGTGGCTTCCATTTTCACCTAGTCTTCATCCAGACACGAATGTCATAAAGGTAGGTCTTGAATGGAGAGTGCTAGCCAAATGCTAAAGTTATTTTGTGGAGACTTTAAAGGTCACTCTTAAAATGGAAGTCAGGACTTCTCAGTTGCTTACAGTTTCTTTATCCACCTGTTACTCTAATAACCAGAGGTTCTATAGGGCCAAAAGCATATAATGTCATCCATAATATTAATGAGACAATCAAAAGAATTATCTAGCAACGTCAAGATTTTTCTTAATTTCTTTATTCTCACGCATAAAGCACAGCTTGATACTTAAGACTTTAACCTGTTTCAAGTTCATATTAAGTAAAAACACTATATAAAATTGTAATAAAACGAAATTTACATGTGTACCAAATATATTACTAATGCAGATTTCTTAACTTGAGTGCATACATTTCTTTTATTCTTTGAAAATACTTGAAAATTATCTGACCATTTTTCATGAGGAATTAAGATAAGTTCTTGGTATTTACTTTCCTAGGTGGCTTGCATTTCTCCAGAGATTCAAATTTGGCTCCCAAATCTGCTTTAAATAGTGATGCTGAATTAAAAATTTTAATGTAACAGAAGGGGAAAATTATTAACTACATAGATTGTCATCATAATAAAAATAATTTTAACTGATCTAAATCAATTAAGTTACCTTCTGATTAGTTTTTTGGGGAGTATTTTTTTCTGCGCCCCATGTCTACTAAATGTTGACTGTTGCCCTCAGTTTGGTAAACATTGCACATCCTGTCCTGTTATAAGTGTGATTGTTTGCAAAATCTTCCATGAAGTTATTTCCTGCCATGATGGCTGTCCAAGCATGCAACTAGTGTGTAACGAACTGGGTAAAGATTCTTTGATCCTTTGCAGAGAAAGAGAACAAGTGTATAAAAACACCTAAATTAATATAGCTGATAAATAGCCTTTCTGTTGCAAATAAATCCTTATGTTGCAAAGCAAAATCTGCCCCTTTTTTGCTACAGGTTTATACTTTTTATATCACCTTTTTTCTTCTTGATACATACAATCTGATTACTAAGAGTATTCAAAGTACATAATTCTCAATATTATGAACTTTGTTAACCTTTCTCTCAAAGCTGGCTGGTGTATACAGTATATAGCATGGAAAATAATTAATTGAGGACACAAAAGGGAAACAATATTTGTTTGAAAAGATGTTCTTGAAAATTCTAGGATACATTGCAGGCTAAATTCATAGGTAGAAGCTGCCCTCTTGTGGTATACAATGTAATCATAAAATTCAGAGAGTTTTGACCAGTAAGGACTGTATATTGGTGAATAATTTACAGCAACTTAATTACTCAAAGTTAACTAATATCCTATAGTTACAGTCTGCAGTAACTATTAATTTACGTTACATTAGCCAGACAACAGACTGCACTGCAGACATTTAAGATCATTGTGTGGGATTGAAACTCTTTATTTTTTCACTATAGTGATGAGTTTTTTTTAATAACAATTTGAAGGCAACATGGATCATTGGAGAATTTGCATTCATATTCTTATTGTATCCTATTATTCACTGCACAACCTTGGGAAAGCATCTCTTTGTCCAATTTCACCAGATTCTTGTGAAACTGAAACAAAAGAAATGCTAATCTGAGTTCCTTATAAGAACAGCCCCCCAAAAAAAACCTATTATCCTAAAAATGATCTGCAATATGTGACATTGAGTGAGATAGTACAGAACAATAAAAAGAGAGAAGATAAATCCATAGACAGCTTATTTCATCTTAAAAGGCAATAGGAGGAGGAATACTTACCGTAAGTTATTTATAAAAATAATAAAGGCAGGGTAAATAAGTTAAAATAACATGTTCAGTAACAAAAAACATGGGGACAAGCATTTCAGTTCATCAAGCCATGATCTTAAATAATTCATTGTAAATGAGGACTGGAAATTCTTATTATGTATTCATACATCTCATATTTACCTTTAGTAAGATATCTTATATAAATCTGTGATTGGTATATATCCTTGATGTTGTCCAACTAAATAAAGCTTGGCAACTAAAAAGTTGGTTTCCAAGGAACTCTGATATGTTTAAAATTCAGTAAGAAAAAAAATCTGGAGCAGAAACCTAAGTTGGATCCTTGTTTGTCTTCACTAACTCATGAACTAGTTGCTAGACTACAGAAATGAATGATTGGACTTACAGTTATATAATATTTTCTTAAAATACTTATGTACAAAGTCTTGACGAGTTCAAATCACCAGGACCAGATGGATTACACCCCAAGGTTCTCAAGGAACTGGCAGATGTGATCTCAGAACCACTGAACTGTATTTTTCAAAGAGCACTGGGGAACTACCAGAGGACTGGAAAAGAGCTGATGTAGTTCCCATCTTCAAAAAAGGGAAAAAATGGATCCAGGAAATTACAGACCTATCAGCCTGACCTCAATACCTGGGAAGATTCTGGAAAAGATAATCAAACAACGAATCAGCGAGCACCTAGAGGCAAACAAAGTCATTACTAAAAGCCAACATGGGTTTGTCAAAAACAGATCATGCCAGACAAATCTTATTGCATTCTTTGACCAAGTGACAAAATTAGTGGATCAGAGGAATGCTGTGGATATAATTTACTTGGACTTCAGTAAGGCATTTGATAAAGTAGATCACAACCTACTACTTGATAAGATAGAAAAATGTGGGTTAGACAGCATCACCACCAGATGGATTCGTAGCTGGCTGACCAGCTGTACTCAGCGTGTGGTCCTCAATGGAACTGCATCTACATGGAGGGAAGTGTGTAGTGGGGTGCCCCAGGGCTCTGTTCTGGGCCCAGTGCTCTTCAACATCTTCATCAACTATTTGGACAAGGGGATAGATGGGGAACTCATCAAATTTGCAGACGACAACAAGCTGGCAGGAATAGCCAACACTCAGGAAGATAGGCTTAAGATACAGGAGGATCTGGACAGACTTGAACACTGGGCGCTATCTAACAAAATGAGATTCAACGGTGAAAAAAGTAAGGTTCTACATTTAGGCAAGAAAAATCAAATGTACAGGTATAGTACAGGGGGTACCTTGCTCAGTAGTAGTAACTGTGAGAGGGATCTCGGAGTCCTAGTGGACAATCACTTAAATATGAGCCAGCAGTGTGCTGCAGATGCCAAAAAAGCCAACACAGTGCTAGGCTGCATTAACAGAGGGATAGAATCAAGATCATGTGAAGTATTAAAACCACACCTGTAATACTGCATACAGTTTTGGTCACCACGATGTAAAAAAATTTTTTGAGACTCTAGGAAGAGTACAGAGAAGAGCAACAAGGATGATTAGGGGACTGGAGGCTAAAACATATAAGGAACGGCTGCTGGAACTGGGTATGTCTAGTTTAATGAAGGTGACATGACAGCAGTGTTCCAATCTCTCAGGGGCTGCCACAAAGAAAAGGGAGTCAAGCTATTTTCCGAAGCACCTGAGGGCAGGATAAGAAGCAACGGATGGAAACTAATCAAAGAGAGAAGCAACCTAGAACTAAGGAGAAACTTCCTGACAGTTAGAACAATTAACCAGTGGAACAACCTGCCTCCAGAAGCGGTGAATGTTCCAACACTGGAAGTTTTAAGAAAAGACTGGACAGTCATTTGTCTGAAATGGTATAGGGTTTCCTGCCTGAGCAGGAGGTTGGGCTAGATGACCTTCAAGGTCCCTTCCAACTTTTATATTATTATTATTATAATATTATTATTATTATTATTATTATTATTATTATTATTATTATTATTATTATTATTATTATTATTATTATTATTATTATTATTATTATTATTCCCTCTCTATTCTCCTGATCGGTGATACTACCATAAATAACAAAGTTGGTTTACAAAATATATATAACTCTCATGAGTAATATTCATTTGTACTAGTTCCATCCAAAATAAATATTTAAGCTTGTATCCTAAATTGCATGCGTCTAATAAGAGTTTACAGTACTTCATATAATAGCCATCTATCTCTGATGGTAGGCCATTAGCTAGGTTCCCTGATCATGATAGGATTTGTACCTAATTCAATTTAGTAAGATCTAGCCACTGAATTTTTAAAATCATGGTTTATAGCTTAACATTACTCCACAAAATATGATTGCATAAACATGACTTAGCACAACAAGTAATGGGTTCTGAAAATGGAGGTACTGGTTAATTGGTAATTATTTTTCAGTTAACATGTGTTGCAGACAATAAAACAGTTCCTCCTATAAAAATGCAGAGCAGCTCAATTTACAGGTTAAAGCTACTCTCTACTCACAAATTATATCTTGCCGCTAGCTTTAAACAGGCTGTATGTTCTCCTGGAGGTTATGCAATGACCTCTCTTACTATATAGCTGGTTATAAACCTTTGTGCTCCAGCAATGATATTACCAGTATTTAAAACGTGAATTACAAGAACATCTCCAAGATGCTAAGCAAATGCAAGAACATTCTCGATGGCTTGTAAAGATCATAGCAACTAATGATAGAAGAAGATGCTTCAGGTGCTAGCCTCAATAGGTCAAAATCTATGCTAAGAGGTTAGAAAGCCCTGAAGTACTTACAAAGGCATTAAGGCCTGTTATCTCAGAATCCCAGTTTAATCCTAGCAATGTTAGGAGGTAGTTTACTGGATTTTACAGCTTCCCACACTTTAGAAATCCTGCCGAGCAAGTTATTTAGCCTGCAATCCCTCTTTCCTGTTCAGCATTTCTTATGAAAAATTAGCTGCGTACTAGGACGGTGAGAACCATTAAAAAGGAAGTGTTTATTTAACGCATGTTGTGGGAAGAGGAAATGGACTTGATGGAGGGACAAGAACAACAGCTATTCCTAAGACAGAGATCAGATAAAAGAAACCTGAGTCTGGATAGAACTATGCCTAAGAAAATATCTTAAAGAGAAAATTCTGTTACTGTATTTTTATACAGTAATAAAAATATTAGCCTGCATGACCTCGATTTCCCAGTGTGATCTTCCTTGAAGGACTGACATGAATTTTGCAAGTCTGAATGTGCTTTCCTCTTCTCTCTCTTTATCTCTGTACAAACAAGGAAGGGGACTACTTGTATCCAGGCTTTTTGCTGCAGAAACGTATTATGTTTTATCCCACTAGGGCAGGGGTAGGCAATCTCGGTTCTTCTATGACTCATGGACTTCGACTCCCAGAATCCCACAGTCAGCTATGCTGACTGAGGAATTCTGGCAGTCGAAGTCCATGAGTCATAAAAGAGCCGAGGTTGCCTACCCCTGCACTAGGGGTAAAAACCCCCTCAAATTTAGTCTTAGCAGAATCAAGGCATGCTGTGCCTCAATTCACTATGTTCAAATTTTCAATTAACACTCAGACATCTAGAGATCATGGAAGGCTAATCTCCAATATGAATTTGGGGAACCAAATGAGCATATAAACCTGCTATTTTAGGTGGGACAGAGAAATCTGATCTTAGCTTTCAACAATTATGGTATGTGATGCAGGTCTCTGTACCATAAAAAAAAGAAATTTGGAATATAGGAAAGAGGAACTTTTTTTTCCTGTGGCAGTTTCTGAAAAGTACAGAAAATCCCACCTATAGATACTGAGGAGTCAGTCCTTCTATATTCCTAGCCAACTCCCCCCACCCCAAAAAAACTACAACAAAAGAAGCAGCAGCTGGGGACTTGAACATGACCTAGATTTGTATTCAGTAATTCCTTCTTGGCATGCAGAGTGACTGCTGCTCTTGGACGGCTACTTACTGTGCTGGAAATGTCCCTTTTATTATGATCATCTATGTTTCCAGATTCAGGACAAACCAGCCTATTTAACTAATTGCGAGCATTGCCCATTTGCATGCTCTCTGCAGGCAAGAGGGGTTTGTACAACCTCTTAGCTGTGACCTGAAAACTAGGATAATATTGTACTATTCATCTCTTCTTCTAAAGCAGGGGTGTCAAACTCAATTTCATTGAGGGCCACATCAGCATTGTGGTTGCCCTTGGAGGGCCAGGTGGGTATGGCCAGGGTGGGCGTGGCCTACTGGGTGGGTGTGGCTAGAGTGCGTATGGCCTACTGGGTGGGCATGGCCAGCTCTACATCATTGGCATCAAGGGTGCCTATGGGGGCCTGGGCAGGAGTGGGACAGATCTGGGGGTCTCTGGCAGGAGGAGGGTCTCTAGGCCAGGGCCAAGGCAGGGGGGGCCGTTCCCTCACTGTTTCCAGGATGGCTTCGGGGGCCACATGAAACCACTTCGCGGGCTGGATCCGGCCCCCGGGCCTTGTGTTTGACATGTCTGTTCTAAAGAATCTCTGTAACTTTCAGTGGAATTATTCACAGCTCTTATTCTGTAAGGTCTCTGTTGTAGGGGAAAAATTCTTAGTTTATCTTAAAAGAAAGGGAACATTTCTTCTGTAACCTTGAAGATATTAACTATAAAACAGAAGAGATGCATTTCATTTTTATACTAGGGAAATTGTATTAGTTTAAAATGAATTTTCACTAGGCATCATGGGGATCTGCAAACTCTTCTGATGCTTGTCAATTAAAGCACCATCATATTGTGCACCAGCAGTATATGAACAAAAGGGATTCATATACTGCTGAGGAGATGGGATCTTGCTTTCAACAGACTGACCTGCTGAAAGACAGGCATAATTGGTTATCAAGGATTGGGGATTGGAGGCACTATTCTATAGTTGCTTCCCTCCTTGTTGACTGGGTGGTTCCTATCTCTATAAATGGAAAAGAGAAACTGAGTCCTTGGGTCACCCAATGTGGGGTGCCCAGGACTTGGCCCACTCTCCCATATCAATGGAGGAGTCATCCATTAGATTGAGGTTAGACATCTTCAATATGCTGATGATATTTTATGATTGTAAGCTGCCCAGAGTTACCTTAAGATGAGTGGGCTATAACTTTTATCAATCAATCAATCAATTCAACTTAACATCTCAAGCCAAACAGGAAATGATGCCAGGTTATTTAAAAGATCACATTTTCCCAAATACTTCCATCTGTCCAATCAGGTTCATCAGAAGAAGCATACTCCAGGTCCCATTATTAAGGAATTATGTTGGGCAAAACCCAAGATATGAGCCTTTTCTCCCATGGAGCCCAACCTGAGGAACATTAACTGCCACTGCCACGGTTCCCCCCTCCCTAAGATTGGTTCCTTTTTTGATGTCATTCTGGAAGTCTGATAAACTTGGTTATGTCTAAAGGCTTGAGGTTTCATGAAAATGAGGTTTTAATGAGATGGCTACATTGTATGTTATGTCTATGCTCTCCCTTCCATTTTTAGGTTTTTAAAAATATTTATGTTTTAGTTTTAGAATATTTTTGTAATTATTCTCTTTTATGGTTTTATTGTACGCCACCCAAAGTCATGTTTCTGTCAGATGGATGTTATATAAATATGATAATTATGTCCTGATTTGGTACTTGGAAGTTGTGAGGGATTGAATGGGTGAGATAATTCCAGCAATACAAAACTAAATTATTAAAAAAAAGATGGGCATTGTTGCAAAATCATATTTCTTGTTCTAGATAGGGATGCGCTTTCCTGAAAGATCTGGTACGCAACCTGGGGTTTTTCCTAGATTCATGGCTCCTGCTAGAACTGAAGATGGAAGTGATAGCCAGGAGAACCTTTGTCCAGTTTTGACAGGTTAGTTATTGTGCCCCTTCCTGAACAATGAAATATTAAAGATAGTGACTCATTTATTAAAATGATATGCCTCATCGTTATCTAAAGTGCACCATCTTGGCATCTCTCAGGCTATTGTAGCTTCCTTAATGGAGGCCTGCCCTCAAAGAAAAGTTAAAAGCTGCAGCTAACATAGAATGTGGCCGTTTGGTTGTCCACTTGCTGAATAGTGCCAGTTGACCTAATACAATTATTTTTGCAGGGATTGCATTGATTGCTAGTTGGCTTCTAAGCCCAATTCAAGATGCTGATGATAATCTATACCAGGGGTAGGCAACCTTGGATCTTTTATCACTCATGGACTTCAACTCCCAAGAATTCTGGGAGTTGAAGTCCACAAGTCATAAAAGCCAAGATTGCCTACCCCTGATGTATAGCTTGGGTTCTTGTTACCCTCTATTTTATCCAGGTAAAGTATGCTCACCCTACCAAATCTAACAGGGATAGACTGATCTTACCCTGTAAGAGACTGGGTAATTGGAACACAGAGTATGACATCCTTGAGGGTAGCAATCTCACTTGGGAATAATATGTTCCTTGAGGCAAGGCTGCCCTCTACCCTTTTGTCTAAGCTGGAAACTAGTAAAGTAAATCCTCTTCCCTAAAACATTTCACAGGAACATTTTAGTTAGGAAAACAACTGATTTTCTTTTGATGTTTGCATTGTTTTATGGATCATTTTAGCTCTATGTATCATAAGCAAATTTTAGATGAATCCACCCACAAGTTTTTTTCAGTGCCTTTGCTTGAGAAATATGCACATGCAAAGTCACTTTCTCTCAGCTCAACTTACCTCACAGGGTGGTTATTGTGGGGAAAACCGGAGGAGGAAGGTATGTTAGATATAAATTTATTTATATCCCACTTTTCTCATTTTTACAAATAACTCAAGCTGGTAAACATATCCAACATACCTTCCTCCTCCTGTTTTCCCCACCTCCTGTTTTCCCCACAACAATCACACTGTGAGGTGAGTTGGGCTAGGAGAGAGTGACTTTGCATGCACATATTTCTCAAGCAACAGCACTAAAAAAAACTAGTCCTGACAGTTATGACCATCGTAGCATCCCCATGGTCCCATGATCAAAAATTCATAACATAAGATTTCCAGATGTGCCCATTAGATGTAAAAAGCTGGCTACCGTTGCATCAGGACCCTAAGAGTTTCCTTTCTGGATCTGAAAAAAAGAGCTGAGAAACTTTTGACAAATGATGGGGAAAAAAGGCTGCAAGAAAATTGACATACACCAGAACTTCACCAATTTAATCCCCTGCCCCAGGAAAGGTATGTCTGTCTTTCTGTTGTTGTTTTCAAGCTGGTATCTTTCACACATGTTGTAATTCACTATAATAACCCCTCCCCAAAAGGTGTGTTTTTAAGTGAGACAGGTCTTGAAAATGAAGATCTGATAAGCACTAGATTTTTTTTAAAATTTATATGCTGCCCATCTCAGCAAGAGGGACTCTAGGCATCTTACAAGAAGTTAAAACATTAAAAAAAACATGATACAAAGGTTGGGAGGAGAAAGTCTGTTCAGTTTAAGGGAGCAGCAATTCCAAGCCTGCTTCTGAATAGCCCTTCTGAAAAGCATACCAATAGGATAGTTTTTTTGAACCAATAATGTTTAGTGCAGTTCCTGATTGGAAAGAATTATTTATACGAATAATAAAGGCAGGTTGTAAATAAATAAAATGTTTTAAAATATATAGGCAACTCATCACACAAATGTTTAATCAGAGGAATTTAATCCACACTTGTTTCAAACATCAATTTTGCTCTTCTAAGGACAGGGTTTTGCACCATCCAGTCCTCACAAAAGTATTGCCATGAATTTTGCACCTGCACGCAGAAAAGTTGGAAGACTTAAGTTTGTCCAAAACGTTCTTAAATCAGCAAAGAATCCAAGATGAAGCCTATTTCCCCATGTTAGGAAAACCCTATTTATTTTAAAACAAGGATAACCTTTAGAGGGACTGGTACCTCAGGACAGAAACCGTATCTCTAATGCCGGAAAGGTTAACTTAAATGTCAAAGACTGCAGAGCCTTGTACAGCTTAGCCAGCCGTAAGTGCCATCACAGTCACACACACACCCTCAAAAACAACAAGGAACCCGGGTGTAAAAATAATTATCTCGCCAGTGTCACAATCCCAAATTGCCCTAACGTTGCGAGCCTTGCCTCCATTCTCTGCAAGAGATCATTTCCCTCAAGAAGGGTTATTTGCAGCTCCGGGAGTATAGTAAGATCCTGCTAAACTCCTCTCTACCCATTTATGCCTATACCTCTGATCTCTTAAGATATCGATTAAAGTCAAGAAATCCACCACTCCTCACAGCACTTAAGCTGCTGGCCAAACATCAGAGCACTATACAAAAGTGGATGGAAGCATGGAGTAACTATAAAAGGTAAAGGTAAAGGTTCCCCCGCACATGCGTGCTAGTCGTTTCGGACTCTAGGGGCCGGTGCTCATCTCCGTTTCAAAGCCGAAGAGCCAGCGCTTGTCCGAGGACATCTCCGTGGTCATGTGGCCGGCATGACTAGACACCAAAGGCGCACGGAACGCTGTTACCTTCCCACCGGAGCGGTCCCTATTTTTCTACTTGCATTTTTACGTGCTTTCGAACTGCTAGGTTGGCAGAAGCTGGGACAAGTAACAGGCGCTCACTCTGTTACGCGGCACTCGGGATTCCACCCGCCAAACTGCCGACCTTCTGATCGACAAGCTCAGCGTCCTAACCCACTGAGCCACCGCATCCCTTGGAGTATCTATACCTCCCAAGATATTTCTGAGCATATTAATCCTAATAGTATACGTCCAGGATTTAATCTACCCCAACACATATGGGTGACATACAATAGAATTAGAACGACTCATGGGGTGTGTGCCAATTCTCTGTATAAATGGGAAAAGACACCTTCAGCACAATGTGACTGCGGGGCTTCCCCGACAGACTATCCAACATATAGTGAGGAAATGCACTAATAGAAGATACCCAGGAGATTTTAAGGACTTCCTCTGCATAACAAGGGCAGCTACTGACTGGATCTCCAAACTCTGAAATGTTATTTCTGTTTTCCTCTTAGGCTTTATAATTGCTTTTTTAAAAATTGTTTTAACTGTGTTCTAACTTGTAAATCTGAAGTGCTTTTAATTCTGCGTGTGTGACCAGCCATACGCTAAATAAATAAATGCAGCTCCGAATAGACATTTCCCCCCCCCAAAAAAACACCACCACCCAAAACCAATAAAAACAAAAACCCAGCACCAACTAGGAAGGCCCATTGCAAACCGAGTGCGCTTCCCCCCCCCCCCAACGTAATCTTTATTCGGGGACTGACAAGATGCAAGCCGCGGGCCCCGAGCCTTGGTGCGTGGCTTAAGGAGGCCTGCGGGGAGGAACCGAAGCAGGTTTCTCGGTTAGGAAAGGGTCTCTAAGCCAAGTCCCCAAAACGGGCGCACTTCGCCTGCACTGCCCTCTCCACCAGTCTCGAAGCTCGCAGACGCCATTCAAACTCCTAAGGCAGGGGTCTTCAAACTCGGCCCTTTTATGACTTGTGGACTTCAACTCCCAGAATTCCTCAGCCAGCTTTGCTGGCTGAGGAATTCTGGGAGTTGAAGTCCACAAGTCATAAAAGGGCCGAGTTTGAAGACCCCTGTCCTAAGGCGTCCCGTCCCCCCTGTCCCGTCCCACAGGCAGACTTCAAGCCAATCCAATGGTGGAGGCCGAAGGTCGCCCGCCAAAAAAAAGGCCTCGGTTAGCGCCGCTGGCTGCTTCTCCGGAAGGCATTTCCTCTTAGCCCCGTAAACCGAGCTCACCGGTAACGGAATTGGGCGGAGGTGGTGGTGGTGGGGGAAGGCAACCGGAAAGAGTCGCTTTCCCGGCACGTACAACGCGAGGTGCCCGCCAACCGGCATTGCAAACTCGGGGTTTCGCCCGAGGCGAGGGAGCCGGGAAGGCGACAGGCAGAGCCGACTTACCCCGTTGGCGGCGGCGATGCGGAGGATCAGCTGGATGGCCTCCGTCATGTAAAACCTCCCGTCTCCCCCCACCACCAGCGTGGCCGCCTGCCTCTCCGCCGGCTCGATGGTGGAGATAATGCTCTGGATGAAGTTCTCGGCGTAATGGGCATTGCCTTGGAAAACCTTGACCCGCTTGCGGAGGCCGCTGGTGCCCGGCTTCTGGTCGAGGTAGGCTTTGGTTTTGACGGTCACGATCTGCACCATGGTGGCCGGGGCTGACGGGGCGGCTCGGAGAGGAGCTGGCTTGGCTGCAGACTGACTCTACCTTTCGTAGCAGCTGCGGGGCTGGGTTTATCCCAAGCAGCCATCTCCTCCCCCTGAAATTTAAAGTGGCAGAGGATCCTTTCCCCACGACCGGGTTAAAACGCCTTTAAAGCGCCCGTATCCAGGCGCTGCCCAAGCAGATCCTTCTCTTCTCTTTAGTGCCAGCCTGCTCAGAATAAGGCATGAAATGCTAAGTTAATGGTAGTGCAGACAGGGACTCCTAAGTATATCTCAGTCATGGGCTGAGAGTGAGACAAAGGCACATCCTGAGATCACACTAAATTTCCAGGGCATGTCTGTACACTAGTTAGATACAAGTGGAGAGGGAAAAAAAATCAGAGTCAGTCTAAAATTGTCCTTAGCTGTACTCATTTCTGCACCATCCAGCAGTCTCAAGGTGTGTAGGAATTTGTAAGCTGTGCCACCACCCACTGGGCTCAAGGAAATCTAGTGTGACCTCAGGATGTGCCTTTGTCTCACTCTCAGCCCATGACTGAGATATGTTTATGTTTATTGGACTTATGTACCACCCTTCTCCCGTAGGTTCACAAGGAATTTAAAATAACAATACACATTACAAAAGTTAAGAACAATTAAAATAATTAAATTTAGTCCTTGAATAAAATAAAACCCCTATATATATATTTAGGAGTCCCTATCTGCACTGCCATTAAATTAGTATTTCATGCCTTATTCTGACATTGTCCAAGGATATCTAAGATGTCTAAAGATGACTGTGTCCTCCACCAAACCGCTGCTATATCCTCGGGGAAAACTCCAAACTTTTGTTAGAAGTCCCCTGGATCCATCAAACACCTGGCACAGGCTGATCCAACAGACCATGTCTCCCGGCATAGGAAGGGTAATCCCCGTGATCCAAGTCAACTAAGAATGATTTTTCCATAGTGGTGGATCAAAGATTATGTCCTCCACTGTCAGTCACATCTCAGCTACCCTGAGACAAAACCCAGATCTAACCTGCAGCCTCTGGTATGCGTCAGGCCATTGATGACATGGGACAGATCCATGGTTGTCAAGGAAAGCTACAAACTCATGAGCTGCTCCAGACTCAACATTACTGTTGGCAAATTGAAATTTCCAAGAACTAGCAGCTACAGGATTCTGTTGCCAGGGAATCCAGTAGCTCAGACAGGGTAGCTACTGGGCAGAAGGGAGAGGGTGATTCAGTAGCAGCAATCCCAATTGTTCCTTTCAACCCAGGTTCAGACAGACCTCTCCTCTCTCCCCTGGGCTCTCAGCTGCACCAACACCTGAAACCCAGTGGGCACATTTCTGAGAGGGGATCCTCACCCTCTGAGCCAAACCAGATTCCTGTAAGATGTGCCAGGTCAGTGCCCTCCTCCAAGGTAAGGTTGTAGACAAAGACAGTTTTGTTACACAGCAACCTGACTCTTAAAAGCAATACCCACAAAAGGAAAGAAGGTGTGGCAAACATCTTCCCTAGTTTCTTGGACTGTAATGGTGAGGGGAGAGAGATGTAATATCAGGCTTGCAAGATTCTATTAACCTCACAATAAAGACAGTCCTAGTACTTCTGGAGGTGGGGCTTTTTGTCTGGAGTATCTTGCAAAACTAACATCAATCTTGCAGTTTCTCTTCCTAAGAAAAGAAGATCCTCTAGAGCACGGGTATCAAACTCACCGCATCACGTGATGTGATGTATTGTAACTTTTTTTGTATTGCCGGAGCTGGGGTGGGTGCAGCCTCCGCATGATGCAACCGGCCCTTGGGCTGGCAGTTTGACACCCTTGCTCTAGTCTAGAGTTTTAGAAATAGCCAAATTTCTGCAGCTTCTTCTCCTCCTCCTCCTCCTGTCTCAAGGACATTCTCACACACCATTACAGAACTGGGCTTTGAAGGATGCTATCTCACTTACCCACCTGCTTTCTCTGTCTAAAACCTACAGCCTAGAGTAGAGTAGAGTAGAGTAGAGTAGAGTAGAGTAGAATAGAGTAGAATAGAATAGAATAGAATAGAATAGAATAGAATAGAATAGAATAGAATAGAATAGAATAGAATATAGAATAGAATAGAATAGAATAGAATAGAATAGAATAGAATAGAATAGAATAGAATAGAATAGAATAGAATAGAATAGAATAGAATAGAATAGAATTTGGAAGGGACCTTGGAGGTCTTCTAGTCCAGCCCCCTGCTCAAGCAGCAGAACCTGCTTGAGACAGAAGACAGTCTAGCGCTAGCCTCTTCTTAAAATCTCCAGTGAGGCAGTGCTCACGATTTCTGGAGGCAAGCTCTTCCACTGGTTGATTGTCCTCACAATCAGGAAGTTTCTCCTTAATTCCAGGTTGCTTCTCTCTTTAATCAGTTTCCAACCATTGTTTTTCATTCTTTCCTCTGGTGTTCTGGTGAACAACATGACCCCCTCTTCCTTGTAGCAACCCCTCAGATACTGGAATACTGCTATCATGTCTCCCCTTTTTCTTCTTTTCTTTAGACTATCCAAACCCACGTCCCGCAGCCATTCTTCGTATGGTTTAGTCTCCAGGCCTTTGATCATCTTAGTTGCTCTTCTCTGAATTTTTTCCAAACTCTCAACATTGTTTTTGTGATATGGTGATCAAAATTGGCTGCAGTATTCCAGATGTGGTTTTACTAGGATTTTATAAAGTGGTACTAATACTTCGTGTGATCTTGATTCTATGACTCTGTTTATACAACCCAGGATTGTATTGTTTTTTTGATTGCTGCTGCACACTGCTGGCTCATAGTCAAGTGATCGTCCACTAGGACTTCAAGGTCCCTCTCACAGTTACTGTTTTTAAGCCAGGTCTCCCCAATCTGTACTCGTATCTTTGATTTTTCCTGCCTAAATGTAAAACTTTGCTTTTCTCCATATTGAAACTCATTTTGTTGTATAGGGCTCATTGTTCAAGTTTGTCTAGATCTTTTTGGATCTTGAGCTTGTCTTCTGGGGGTGTTGGCTACTCTCGTCAGTTTGGTGTCATCTGCAAATTTGATGAGTTCCCCTTCAATTCCATTATCTAAATCATTTATGAAGATATTGAAGAGTACTGGGTCTAAGACAGAACCTTGTGGTACCCCACTGCTTATTTTTCTCCATGTGAATGTAGTGCCATTAAGGACTACTCATTGAGTACAGTTTGCCAGCCAGCTACAGCTTCATCTGGTGGTGATGCTGTCTATTCCACCTTTTTCTACCTTACCAAGGAGTAGGTTGTGGTCTACTTTATCAAATGCCTTACTGAAATCTAAGTATACTACGTCCACAGCATTTCACTGGTCTAGTAGTTTAGTCACTTTATCAAAAAATGAAATAAGATTGGTTTGGCATGATCTGTTTTTAACAAACCCGTGCTGGCTACTGGTTATGACTTTGTTTGCTTCTAGTTGTTTGCAGATCTGTTTGTTTGATTATCTTTTGTAGGATCTTCCCAGGTATTGATGTTAGAAGTATCTCACTTTTCTTCTCCCTACAAAGGGGATGAGCTAGCTTCCCATTTGAGCTTCCTATTTTTACATCCTTGTTACGGCTATATTAGAAAGGTGCATTTTTTTAGGTCAAGCTTAACTCTTGGTGACTACATGGACCTGTTCTTGCAATTTCCTTAGTAGTAATATACAATTAGGTTGCCATGCTTTCTTCCAGAATTCTTAATTAAGTTAATTATCCCAACTTTTCACTTAGCATACACACCTAGGAATTTCTTAGATATTTATCAAGGATGATGTAAATGTACACTTTTCCAATATTAATCAAAATTACTAACTGTTGTAACTATTATCTTTAGCCTTGTTACTTCAGATCCTTTCGGCTTCATCACCTAAAGAAAGAGACTGAGTAAGCCATGATGCAAAGAATGAATAATCAGTCAGACGCATGACGACTGTTCACATCACATACTAACTTATGTTTAATTAAACCGTGGTTTATGGGATTAATCCAGTTGGGTAGACCTGCACAACAGTAATTGAGGCTGAGATTATCTTTATTTTATTTGTATCCCGCCTTTATCATTTTTACAAATAACTCAGGTGGTGAACTTACCCAACATACCTTCCTCCTCCTATTTTCCCCACAACAACCTTCTGAGTTGAATTGGGCTGAAAGACAATGATTGGCTTAGGGTAGCCCAGCTGGTTTCTTTAAGCCATAAACTAGCTAACTACATCTTACACTGGGATATTGTACAAAATCAAAATTCATTGGATTGAATTCCAAAGAGTTAATCAATTACTGCTTCTATCCCACATTTAACATTGATATTTAACGAAGATATGATACTTAAAAGATTTGGAACCGGGTATGTCTAGTTTAATGAAGAGAAGGATAAGGGGTGACATGATAGCAGTGTTCCAATATGTCAGGGGTTGCCACAAAGAAGAGGGAGTCAAGCTATTCTCCAAAACACCTGAAGGCAGGACAAGAACCAATGGATCAAAGAGAGAAGCAACCTAGAACTACTGGTAAGGAGAAATTTCCTGACAATTAGGACAATTAACCAGTGGAACAACCTGTCTCCAGAAGCTGTGAATGCTCCAACACTGGAGGTTTTTAAGAAGAGACTGGACAGCCATTTGTCTGAAATGGTATAGGGTTTCTTGCCTAAGCAGGGGATTGCAAGGTCCCTTCCAATTATTATTATTATTATTATTATTATTATTATTATTATTATTATTATTACATGAATATGTTTATGATTTGAAGAACATGCATGAATGAAAAATGGCTGGGTGTAAACATTGCACAAACAAGGGTTTAGCATAACCAAAGACTAAATAGTAAAATATGAGGATGAAAAAGAAGCTGCAGACTGGGAGTGTGAAATAAGTTCCCAGTTCCTGATATGTGTCCTTTGTGTTTAACAGGTAAACAGGTAAACCTAAAAATAAGAAGGTAAGATATGAATAATTAAGTCAGGGAGCAAACTTAAAAAAGTCCCAAGTTTTTGCTTGTCATGGTCTATGTAAGGGGTGTCAAACTCGCAACGTCATGTGATGTGTCAAGATGTATCGCATTTTTTTCTCCATTGCTGGCAATGAGGTGGGCCCGGTTTCTGCATGACGCATCCGGCCTGCGGGCTGGCAGTTTGACACCCCTGGTCTATTTTCTTTGAGTACAAACTTGTTGAGCCAATACAGGTCAGAATTATCATAGATTACCAGTCAGGCTTGTATTGATGGATATTTTGTCATATACATTTTTTTCTTTTTTTCTGTCTGCATACTACACCAAGAGTTGGCAATGCAACACTAGCAATAAAGATTTTGAAGGTTTATATTCTAGAAAATCTCAATAAATTACAAAATCATGATACATTTCAATCATATCACACAAAGTCTTCCAGATGTTGTTGATTTGATTTTTCGTAAGTAGGAAGGTGGATCTTTAACACTTAAGAGCACAATTTTTGTCCCTTGAGTATGGGTTTACATGGATGAAAACTGGAAACAATTTTCTTTTTTCCCCCTCAGTAAGTGTATAGCAATGAGTACACATTTGCTCTTTTTTTCACTGTCAGTCACAATCCTAAGTATCATCTTTGGTGAGGTTGCAACAGGGCACTCCATAACCAAGTTTCTTATTATTTGACCATGTTACCCCCTGGTTATGGGTTGTTTAATGGAATAAAAATGCTGCATGAGGTTTTCTTTTTCAGTGGGACCTACCATGCTGGATGTATTCCAACGGTGGCTTCAGTCTAAAGCAGGCTTTAGACTCAAAAATTGTTTTCTAATTATAATTTCATTTCTTCCATAAATTAAAATACAGCTACACTAAGCATCAGTATGAATGCTTTCAGCTTGACTTGAAGGACAGATTCTGAAATTACTAGCATGGTTTTAATTTCAGAACTGACATTTACTTGTCCAGTGTTCTGTTACCTCTGAAGTTAATGTATGAGATGGGCTCTGAGATAAATATAGCATTTCAATAGTTCTTGCTTTTGAAGGTTATATAAATCTGATACTGTATCTTACTGAAATTTTAAGCTTGTTTGTAGAAGGAAGGCAACAGATAAGACTATCAATCTTCAGACTGAATAAACACAATAAATAAATGGAATAGCAGTGTATTTCAGTATTAATGTAAAGAAACATTGAATTTTAAAAATTCTCCATTCACTGGACAGAACTACTATTTTTCAGTCTTTTTAATTTGGATCCAACCAACATGCTACAAATAATTTATATAACCAGCCTTTCTCAATCTTTTTCTATGCTCAGATTTGAAAATTTAATCATGGAAGTTATAAAAATACATATTCAATGGTGATGCCAGGATTCTGGAGACTCTATGGTTGGCAATGAAAATATTTTCATTACTGAAACTGACAACATATTCCTTTCAAACACTTTGAGAAAATATTCATTTTTCCCCTATAAATCTTATTTAATCACAAACTTACTCAAAGACTGCAATCCTATACTGTGAGCAGTGCTTTTTTTGTAAAAGAAAAAGGTGCCAGAACTCACACATGTCATACAAACCACCTTGCCTACCCTACAAGGTTCCATCCCAAAAAGGTGCCGGAACTCCGTTCTGGGTGTTCTATGAGAAAAAAAGCCCTGACTGTGAGGCTCTGTTGAATTCAACTGGGCCTTTTCAAGTAGTGACAATAAACATATTTGGATGGAAGCAGAACATTACAATATACCGGGTTCAGTGGAAAGTGAGAACAGAAGAAAAATGTAAAAAAGCCACAAAAACTGTCACAGTCATTACTTAAAACAGAGGTCTTCAGACTTGGCCCTTTTATGACTTGTGGACTTCAACTCCCAGAATTCCTCAGCCAATGTGCCTGGCTGAGGAATTCTGGGAGTTGAAGTCCACAAGTCATAAAAGGGCCAAGTCAGAAGACCCCTGACTTAAAATATAAAGGAGAAGACAATTATGAATGATCAAAGAATAGTATTTACTCTGCATAATCCCTTCATTCCAGAAGATTTCAATTAATCATCTCCCTGTTTAGGATTCTGTTATCTTCCCAGGGCTTTCAAAAATCACTGAGGAAAACTACATATCTGATCTCCAGTAACTATACTCTTAATCAACACTTCAAAACCAATACAGTTTGCTAATTAATTAAGTGCAGGTGAAGCAATTATTCTACATCTTCTGTATGATCATTTTTTCCTATTTTTTTTAAAAAAGCATCCTTTAGATTTTTAGTCAATGGAAGCCAAGATATACCTGAGTAAAAGAGTACAGAATATAAAGTATAACTAGAGTCTTCCACAGGGTGCAATAAAGGATGGGTTTATGATGCTCATAATGAAAATAGGGCTGTTACAACCATGTCCCCAATATTACTTGTGACAATAATAATTGAGTCTCAACACTGAGAAAAGAATAGCCTTTTATGGTTTATTTTATCTGTAATGGTAGACAATTTGTAAAAAGTACCGCTCTTCCAATATCATTCACTTAATGCTCTGGGTAGAAAATCAACTACCGAAATATTTGTGATCAGCATATAAACAGAAAATGTAAATGTTCTCACAACATATTTTTAAAAAATGTTTCTGCATTTCAAGATAACGTTGAATATTATGTAGTGCTGGAAATAAACAATCAGAGCATTATAAACAGATTGAACTTTATTCTTTAGATGTTTGATGTGCTGCTGCTCTTTCATAGTTGGAATCCTGAGACAGTTCATTAATTTCAGTTTCTCTTCTGCATTGTGTAGTTTCTTATCAACATTAATGAATTCATCTATTTGACATCTATGTGCCAGAGAATCTGTTCTCTGGATGCTGTTCCCAATTCCTTACCTTATCCTAAAGGTGATTTAAAAGTGTTAAAATGAATTGGATCTGCAGATTACCTATATATGGTTTCATTAAAGAATCAGAAGGCAAACATAATTTTACAGCTTTATAATTGAACTATAATAAAGCCATTTTGACAACATATGGAGCTCTGTTGGCTTCCATTTAAGTCTACATACTTTATTGTACAAACTCAGGTAATTCCAAAAGACAATAGATTGACATGAATTTTTTTGGTTGGATCAAGGCATCTACAGTTTTGGATGTGGTCATTTGAATGTTTTTAGTGAAATATGACATATAGAAAATGTATGCAGTTAGGGTTTTTAACAAAGTTCTTAACAGAATCCTATTTTTTCTAAGCAGCTGACAAGAGATCCTTCTATTCAAAGAAGTCCTCCCTAAAATTTATGATTTAGAAATATTTGTTTCAAAAAATAAAAAATAAAGCTGCTCCCAAGTTGATTTAGACTGTTGGTGGCTACATCAATGCACTATTTTAGCAGCATAATAATGGACACAAGCAGCAAGAAATTACAGTGGAATAGGTTTCTTGCTACTTGGCAGACTATTTTTCCTTTTCAGTTTGAAAGGATATGGTGGGCTGCTGAGACATTACTGTAGACATGGCATGGGGAAAACCTTTCAAAACGATTCTGAAAGAAGAATGGGAAACCTATCACTCATTGCTGATAATCTCAGGAGCCTAAGTCACCTGCTGCCTTCAACATAAATATTCCAAAAAGCACTTCTTTGAAATCCACAAAGTATGCTAGTTGGAAGATAACATGTTTTTTCCATGAACAAAATAATACCTTAATGCTAGGAAGTCGGAAAGGAAAGAGTTCCTTAAAGGAAAGAAATTTATATCTCTTGCAAAAAAAAAGGATGGGGAGAAAGAGAGAGAGAGAGAGAAAGAGAGAATAGCTACATATTTATTGTGCAATAAAATGACCACCTGGAATACTACCATAACTGACGTGAGATTTATTGAGGCTGCAACAGCACAGGTAACTGAGAAGATAGAGCAATGGAAGGATAGCTTTAATTTATTTTCTTATTCCCTAACATAAGTCTTTACTAAAGACATTTTGAAAGTAGGCACAAGCAAAATAAAACACAAATGTGGATGTTGTGCATTTGCCAGGCATGAGGGTGTTTGTCTGGGCACCTTATAAGTATGACCCTCTTGTTTCTTGTGTGTGCTTTGTTTCCAGAGTTAAGACAAAAATAAAAATAACATCCAAATTGAGTAGGTAAAGGCCTTTAAGTATCTAATTACTGATTTTCAATCCTTTATTCCATGGAAATTTCGGTCTTGAACTTTTCTCTAAACTCAAGGTTGACTCAGCCTTCCATCCTTCCGAGGTAGGTAAAATGAGGACCCAGATTGTTGGGGGCAATTAAGCTGATTTTGTAATAATGCCGCTTGGGGGGTGTATGAAAGCCCTAATAAGCAGGCATATACATAGAATGAAGGCTACTGCTAAGCTTGTAAGCCGCCCTGAGTCTTCGGAGAAGGGCGGGATATAAATGGAATGAAAATAAAATAAATAAATAAATTGAGAGACTTATTTTATACATTTCTTATGTAAATGTGGTACACGTTTTTTTGGGTTGGGTTGAGAATCTACATAGGGCACATATGATTTATTATCAAACTCCTAACTCTTCTGTCTTGCAGAGAAGTAACATATTCTTAGACTGAGAGGTGATTTTGCTGGCATGTGGTATTTGTATTTATCGGTGCTTGTTTTTTAATTTTTATGTAATGTAAGGATACGTAAGGAGTTTCTTGGAGAACTTTGTACATCTATGTTGGTTGTCTAGCCTACTGAAATGGGCAGCATTTAAGCAATATAAATAAATGAATTCTGTCTCCTTGCAAAAGATCACTTTCATATCATCTGACAGTCTACTGATTACATAGAAATACAGCCTAAGCTGAACAAACCAAACAAATTTCTTATAGCTACCAGCCTGATAGTTTACTAGCAAGAGACTGGAAAGCTAGTTCTCATTATTTCTTTATTAGGCTGTTGAAACAGAACCTGTTATTAGTGGTACAGAACTCAATATTTTCACACACAATATATCATCTTTGAACATATTGGAATTACAGGCTAAATTGTGTAGGGGTTCAAATATCTAAACACAGAGAAAAAATATCCTCAGAGAGGATTCTTTAAAATTTTAATATAGAACAAATGTCACTGCCTAGCAGTGTTCAAGATATAAAGGACTTCAGAGTTCAATAACAAATAGAGAGTTGTTATTTGAAACAAAAATGTAACTCCAGAGAACAATCAGTTCAGTCTTCTAGCTGCAGTTACATTACGTGGTCATAACCATTCTCTCTCCCTTACACAGTGGTCTCAAGGTGCACATTTTTAATGCGTTTTAACAGTTTCCAACTAATGTTTTTTATTTCTCTAGCTATTATTTTCTGTTGAAAGAAAATTAGTAAAGGTTGAATCAGGAAAGGGAAAACAAATGGGAAAAGATCAATATTAAGACTCTACAAATATTGACTTAGCAAAGTGACTTGGTTGCTTTTCTCCCACCGGAATGGGTATTGAATGGATGACTTACTTAAAAGAAATTACCTGTAAAACTTATTAGTCTAGATAACAGTCAATATTTTCAAGTAACAGTGTATATTTACCAATTAATGTCTTCTGATCTGAGCAGGCTTGAAGAAATTTGTTTCCAATTACCTTTCCTATAGATGGTTGTGATATATAATCTTTCAGGCTACTTAAGCATTTAAGGTCCTAATAAATTATTCAATGTTGAATTTCTCGGTGCAATTTTATTCAATAATGCTTTGCTTTATGGAAAGACATTTAGATTGTTCTACCGAACTTTCACACCTGCAGGACCTGAATCTGGTGAGGAAAGCAAAAACAACAACACAGCCCTTACTTGTTTCATTTGCCTCAATAAGTTTTGAGGTTTTGTTGTTCCTGGCATCCATACTAATAGAGCAGTACATGTGATCTTCACTGACTTCACTAATAACTGGTAATAAGCCTCCATCCTACATCAGCCAAGCAATACTGTAGTCAAAGTAAACAGTTACCATCTGGTTTGTATTAATAAACATTAGAATCCACATTTTGAAATCAGCATCATTATTATACTAAAGCAGGGGTGTCAAACTCAATTTCATTGAGGGCCACATCAGCATTGTGGTTGCTCTTGGGGGGCCGGGTGGGTATGGCCAGGGTGGGTGCGGCCTACTGGGTGGGCGCAGCTGGAGTGCATATGGCCTACTGGGTGGGCATGGCCAGCTCTACATCATTGGCATCAAGGGTGCCTATGGGGGCCTGGGCAGGAGTGGGACAGATCTGGGAGTCTCTGGCAGAAGGAGGGTCTCTGGGCCAGGGCCAAGGCAGTGGGGACCGTTCCCTCATTGTTTCCAGGATGGCTTCGGGGGCCACATGAAACCACTTCATGGGCCAGATCTGGCCCCCAGGCCTTGTGTTTGACATGTCTGTACTAAAGGGAGCTCTAGTTTAGTGACCATAATTGGGACTGGCAGCTTGGCTGCTAAGTGCTACAATTGCTAAGTGGAAAAATCACATGACTGACGGTCGTATGACCATACTTCCCGTTCAGTTGTTAACCGAAGCGGCATGGTTGAGAAGCAAAAAACCCCACATGACTGCAAATTATGATTTTACTTCTGCCTTCTCAAATAACTCTGCTTGTCACAAGCTGGTTGCAAAGCACGGGAGTGCTGATCATTTAACCGTGGGATGCTACAATGGCCATAAATGTGAGGATTGGTCACAAAGTTGATTTTTTCCCCTCAGGGTTCTAACTTCAAACAGTTGGCAGTAAGCAAAGACAACCTTCTCATTATGTTCATTAGCTTATGTTTTTTTCCAGATTATCAAAATAATGCCTGAATTGAATACAGCCAGAAGTAAAAAAAAAGTTTTTATCAGTTAATCAATGACTGACTTGTTATATGACTGGGTATAATGAAAGTTATTATTTGCCCAATAGCATATTTATTACTTGAATTTAGATGTAAGAACAGAGCACTGCTAGTACATAATCTTATTTGTAAGCTGTATTTGTACTATTTAAGCAAAAAAGAAATACTTATTTATGGAACTTTTATGCTATTTCTTTTGCAATTGAGGGAAGAACACAAATTAAAATACAAATCACAGCCAATGATGATATTTCAGTAGTTTTGAGTCCACCTGCTTTTAGAGGGACAATCAAGTATCTAATTAAGCTTACTGCACTACAGCCAATGGCACAGTTAAATGTTTTTTACTAGCTGCATCGCAACCAATATTTGAAGTAAAATCTACTCAATCTGTCAAATCAATGGAGTGATTCACAGATGGTTGATATACCATATTTTATGTTCAACTGTTTCTTCAATTTTTGAACGTGGTACATGAGTCAACTAATAATATACAAAGAAAAGAACTAGAATGACAGATATTACCAAGTTTTTTTAAAACTCTGTGGGAATATTGACAAATTATAATTTCTGGCATTAATGAAGCTAAAGTTATCAATGAAATAATGGAGCCAAACTGATTTTGTCCACTGTAAAATACAGTATAGTAGTGTCTAATGTTTATTACTGTAACAGACCTTTGAGATGGATTTTGCCCAGCTTGCTGAAGGACTGTACAATAAAGCAAAATATTCAGATTTGTTGAAACTGATACTTTTGGTTTTTTTTCAAAGCAATCCAAATTTGTAGGGATTTAAATTTCACTTTCTTGATTACAGTACTACTTCAATTCTACTGTGAACTATTTAAAATCCATTAGCACAATAAAGTAAAGGAGTCCTATGGATTTTATTCTGTTAGTCATTGCCAACTATAGTGGGTGGTGCTCATCTCTGTTTCATTAGCACAATACCAGAAACCAAATAAAAACTACTATTTTTGCAATCATTCTTGAACTAACAGTTTTTGCTGTAAAACTTAGGCTGACTTATCTTTTTCCAATTGCCACATTGCCCTGAGGGTCACAATTTGTTTTAAAATTACTGCTATAGTTCTGCTTTACTGGTTTCAATCCACACCTTATATGCAGGTATAACATGTGACCCACCTATTCATTGCTGATGAAATCTATTATAAAATAAATTTGTATGGAGGCTTTTGATATCTGATTCCTATCAGTTTGATCAATACATAGCAAAACAGCATATTTTGGGCATATGAAATAAAACCTGTATCAGAAACAATTTACAGCACCTATTTACATTTTAAAATCATATCTAGAAACATAGATCACAATCCATAAATTTCCTTTAGGCACTGTATTAGATTTAGATTTAGATTTTATTAGATTTATATACCGCCCTTTCCCGAAGGACTCAGGGCGGTTTACAGGGCATTTTAAAATCATATCAATATAAAATACAAAGTTAAACAGAATTAAAAGATTAAATTATCCCTGAAAATAAAACCCCAGTTAAAATTCTCAGCCTGGGTCAGAGAGCTCAAAGAGCCAGGTCTTCGGGTCCCGGTGGAATGAGCGTAGGTCAGGGGCAGTCCTGAGCTCCACGGGCAGCTGGTTCCAGATGGTAGGCGCACCCACAGAAAAGGCCCTCTCCCTGGGTGTTATCCGCCGGCAATCTTTTACCGGTGGCACCCTGAGAAGACCCTCCCTCTGCGAGCGCACTGGACGAAGGGAACTTGATGCTGGCAGCAGGTGTTCCCTCAAATATCCTGGACCCAAGCCATTTAGGGCTTTATAGGTCATCACCAGCACTTTGAATCTCACCCGGAGGGCAACCGGAAGCCAATGCAGCTCACGGAGTAGAGGTGTTACATGGGAGTATCGGGAAACCCCCATCACAACTTGCGCGGCCGCATTCTGCACCAGTTGTAGTCTCCGAATGGTTCTCAAGGGCAGCCCCATGTAGAGAGCATTGCAATAGTCTAAACGGGAGGTCACGAGCGCATGAGTGACTGTGCGTAGGGCATCTCGGTCCAGGTAGGGTCGCAACTGGCGGACCAGGCAAACCTGGGCAAAAGCTCCCCTGGTCACGGTTCGTATATGATCTTCAAAATTGAGCCGTGAGTCCAGGAGGACGCCTAAGTTGCGAGCCTTATCAACGGGGGGTAACACCTCACCCCCCATCATTAAAGGTGTAATAGTTTGGTTAGCCTGAGATGCCGGTAGGCAAAGCCATTCAGTCTTGGCAGGATTGAGACGAAGCCTGTTTCTCCCCATCCAGACCTGGACCGCCTCCAGGCAACGGGACATCACGGCGAGGGCATCGCTGGGTTGGTTCGGGGTGGAGAAAAAAAGTTGAGTATCATCAGCGTACTGATGATACCCCACCCCGAAACCACGAATGACCTCGCCCAACGGCTTCATATAGATGTTGAACAGGAGGGGCGAGAGAACTGACCCCTGAGGGACTCCACAAGCGAGAGACCTTGGGGTGGATCTCTGCCCTCCCATCAACACCGACTGTGAGCGGCCCAGGAGATAGGAGAACCACCGTAAAACGGTGCCTCCCACTCCCAGTCCCCTGAGACGTCGCAGTAGGATACCATGGTCGATGGTATCAAAAGCCGCTGAGAGATCTAATAGGACCAGGACAGAGGAACAACCCCTGTCTCGAGCCCGCCAGAGATCATTCACCAGCGCGACCAATGCCGTCTCCGTGCTGTGCCCGGGCCTGAAACCCGATTGGTACGGGTCCAGATAATCAGTTTCCTCCAGGAACAGAGGAAGCTGATGTGCCACCACGCTCTCAACAACCTTCGCCAAAAAGCGAAGGTTGGAGACTGGACGATAGTTATTTAAAACAGCTGGGTCCAGGGCAGGCTTTTTGAGGAGTGGTCTCACCACCGCCTCCTTCAAGGCGGTGGGGAAGACACCCTCCTTCAAAGAAGCAGTTATTACTGCCTGGAACCAGTCTCGAGTCCTCTCCCGAGCCGCATAAACCAGCCAGGAGGGGCACGGATCCAACAAACAAGTGGTGGAGCTCAGCCTCCCCATGATCCTGTCCACATCATCAGGGGAAACAGGATCGAACTCAGTCCAGATAACATGCTCAAGACTGTCCGATTCCTCTACGTCAGACTCCACCCAGTCAGAGTCTAGGCCGGCCCGGATCTGAGCAATTTTGTCCGTCAGATGATGACTAAACTCCTCGGCCCGTCCCTGTAAGGGATCCTCCCTCATCTCCTGGTTAAGAAGGGAGCGAGTCACCCTAAACAAGGCGGCCGGGCAATTATCTGCAGACGCGATGAGGGCGGCGAAGTAGTTAGCCCTCGCCGTCCTCATCACAGCAAGATAAGACCTTATAAAGGTTCTTAACTGCAATCGGTCAGATTCGGAACAGCTGGACCTCCAACTGCTCTCTAGACCCCGTCTCCGACGTTTCATCTTCCGGAGCTCCACAGAAAACCATGGAGCCCAACGGGATCTGCGTCGGGTCAGAGGTCGCAAGGGTACAACACAGTTGAGTGCCTCAGTGGCCGCCCTTTCCCAGGCATCCACCAAGACATCAGCTGGGCTGTGAGTGAGGGCGATAGGTATAGACCCAAGCGCCATCTGGAACCGTTCAGGGTCCATTAGGCGCCTGGGGCGGAACCATCTAGTTAGTTCCGCCGCCCAGCAGCGGGGGGTGGCATAACGGAAGACCAGTCGTAGGAGATGATGGTCGGACCATGACAGGGGAGTAACAACCGGTAAACCCCCTCCCAAATCATCCAACCATTGTCCAGACAGGAACACCAGGTCGAGAGTGTGACCCCCCCATATGAGTCGGGCCTTGAATTACCTGGGTCAGGTCCATGGTCATCATGGAGGCCATGAACTCCCTATTATTACCTAATGGCACTTTTACGGGGGGTTTTTTAACAGCAGCCTCCAATGCTAAATGATTTAACTATACAGGAATCTGAATTCTGCTAAGTTTCCAGCATAGTTTGTGAGAAGGCTGGCAGCATTTATATCTACAGTACTTTCCACTATTCATATTTTGCGATTAACGACTACATGGTGGGTTTTTTTTGCTATACAGCTATTTTAGTTTCCTGAAGAGGTTATTAGCCTTCTTCTTTGACACAATGTTCATTAAAAAAAAACCTGGGGAAACCCCAACTATCTAGAGAGATAGTGTAAAATTCTGTTACCTGCATATTGTACTTCCTGGGAACTATACTTAGCTGTGAAATGCTAACTTGCCTCCAAAGACTTTTAAAACAAGGTCTTTTACATTACTCTTTAAATGTACTTGAAAAGAACAGTTGGATACCGGTAAGTGCCTTGAGACATTTTCACCTAGTTCATAACCTTCTATTTCGGCAAGTAGTTACAATTCATTTATGTACCTCTATTTGAAAGTTTGGTGCAGTGGATAAGGCTAAGCACATTGTGCTTTAGATTGTAAGCCGCCCTGAGTCTTCGGAGAAGGGCGGGATATAAATGGGATTAAAATAAAAATAAAATAAATAAATCAGTCCAGAAACTGGAGACTGAGTTGTAGTCCTGCCTTAAGCACCTAGACCAGGGGTAGGCAACCAGGGCTCTTTTATGACTCATGGACTTCAACTCCCAGAATTCCTGAGTCAGAGCCCAGGTTGCCTACCCCTGACCTAGACAGGTTTTTTTTAATCCCATTTATATCCCGCCCTTCTCCGAAGACTCAGGGCGGCTTACAATCTAAAGCACAAATCAATGTGCTTAGCAATAGCCTTCATTCTATGTATATGCCTGCTTATTAGGGCTTTCGCCCCCCCCCCCAGCGGCATTAGTACAAAGTCAGCTTATTGCCCCCAACAATCTGGGTCCTCATTTTACCTACCTTGAGCTAGTCAGTGCTAGGAAGGAAGTAATGGCAAACCACTTCTGAAAAATCTTGTCCAGAAAACTGTAGAGATTTGTCCTGGTAGTCTCAGAGAATTGGACAAGATTGAATGGGGGAAAAAATTGAAGCATACAGGTTATACATGTTATAAATACTACAAATTATAAAGCAGAATTTATCTTATTTATCAACTATCTTACATTCTATCCCAGTCTAGTAATTTGACTCCTTATCAGTAGTTTGATATAAACTAACAGATTTTTTTCAGACATTTCTAATTATCTAAAAAGCTTGAACTCAGTACTGTCTGTATTGAATAGATCTTCAAATGGGCCTTGGCAAATATTTGTTATGTACTCAAGGGTCATTTGGACAACGATGAAAGAAACATGAGGGAAAAGTTCACATCATCTTTAATATGCAGATTAGCAAAAGCTAATGCTGATATTTGTAAAAGCCACAACTACCTACCAAGTAAGGAGACTACAAAAAAAGTTTAACACCAAAAATGTTGACACTTTTTTTGTATATTGGATAAATATACCAAAAAATTAAAAAGTATGTCCATTGTACTTCTTGTTTTCTCTATATCAGGGGTCTTCAAACTTGGCCCTTTTATGACTTGTGGACTTCAACTCCCAGAATTCTTCAGCCAGGCATGTTGACTGAGGAATTCTGGGAGCTGAAGTCCATAAGTTATAAAAGGGCCAAGTTTGAAAACCCCTGCTCTATATCAATTTCTTGCAAACTCAGCATGTTCCTGTAAATGAGAGGTAGACAACCCATGAAACCTATGACCCCCAAAAACTAGGAATACCATATGCCATTTTAATTAGTGATTTGTAACAATTTATGATTTGCAGCAAATCACTAACTTGGGCAATTGTTTTTTTTTCCCAATTTTTAAATGAAATTATCCACAGGTGTATTAACTCTATAGTGGGGTTAATATTAGTATAGTATTAGTATAGTATTAACCCTATAATGCATCTTTTTTGAGCCAAATTCTATGGTCCTCTGCATGGGGCATATCTAGCACTTGGTTAGATGGGGAAGTGGAAAGCAAACATCATCTGAAAAAGTGTTCTCTTTCTCCTTGGGCCTCATTTGCTTATCATAATTAATCCTCACAGTTGTGCTCCTGATACCTCACATTTAAGATCCACCAACACAGTATAATAACAATAGCGGGCAGATAAGGCAGAGGTAGTCAGCAGGTTGATGATCCAAAATATGCTACCATGGTTTTAAAGTGTGAATCTACGTTTCCCAGATATATTATAAGACAAAATGGTGAATTAAACACATGCTATGCACTACTGCCATTCGAACACATTTCTTAATTAAAAACACTTACCTAAATATAGCTGTTCTTTTGATTCAGTGGTTTCCAAGCTTCTTTTTGAGACAGCTAAATAAGCTTCTCTGCAATCTTTATAAAACATTTCCCCTTTATAATGCTGATTTTTTTAAGAGAATGGCATTTGCTTACAGAATGGCTATGTAGTGCTCTTTTGACTACCAGACATCCTGTGAATAATGCAAACATATTTAGAGCCCATTTCTTTTGTTTGGAAGCTTCACTACACATCACCATCTGTCCATTTCTTCTCTTTATGGGAAATACATTAAAAAATTAGCAGTGTACTGTACTTCCATTTCTGTAAAAAGAAACCTTCACAAACTTCCATGTACATTTACATTTTCATACAAAAGTGTAACGCTAGTATACTGCTATTAAACCACAGTGGTTCTGGAACAGTTCACAATAATAATGTCAAACTCATAAGTCAATTGTTCTGCCAAAACTCAGATTTTAGGTGAAGTTCCAAAATGCATTTCGTTAAAATAAATCACAGTATCATGATAACATGCAAAAAATGAAAATCCATGAATATGGTACAAGATAACGTTCTACAGCAAAGTGTTAGGTCTCCCAAGAGAGAAACCTGAAGATACCAATCTCCTTTTCTCCTGTGCTCCTACCTCTTGCTTTGGAGTAATACACAGGTAATTTCTGCTGCAACCCGTTTTCCAGATGTACAGGTAGTCCTTGATTTATGACCGCAATTGGAACTTCCATCAGTAAAAAGTTAATTGTGCTTGATTATATGAATTTTTTTGCCATGGTCATTAAGCAAATCATTGCAATTGTTAAGTGAATCATGCAGTTGTTAAGTGAATCTGGCTTGCCCTAATCTGGCTTTGCTTGTCAGAAGCCAGTTGAGAAGATTGCAAATGGTGATCGTGTGACCCTGGGATGCTGCAACCTCTGTAAACACATGCCGGTTGCCAATCAACCAATTTTTTATTACATGAGCACCGGGACACTGCAAAGGTTGTAAGTCTGAGGACTAGTCATGACTCAATTTTTTTTTCAGCACCATCATAATTTTGAATGGTTGCTATGATCATATGTCAAGGATTGTCTGTACCTCACTGATATCATTTCCCTAATCTGAGCATATGAGAGGTACGGCTCTCACACACTGCGCTGCCTTTCTGAAGATTAAACAACCAGAAAGCAAAAATTAAATACATTTCAATTTTGCCGACTGCTGGCCATGTAGCACAGATGCCTGGAGATTAGAGGATTCAACTTTTCTTCTCTACCGCAATGTCCCATCTGCAAAATAAACAGAATGCCGTCCAAAGTAGTAATTACTACGGACGAACAACTGCTAGGTTTTATCCTCCCGCTATCTAGATTTACACATTATGCTAAATCATGACTTCTTCTGACCCTGAGTGGAATAAACTCCAGTTTTGGGATCTGTGTAACTTAAGTTGTAAACCATAACTGGAAAGCTACCGTGCTAAGCTTTACATGCTAAGACCAAAACAAAATACATTTCTTTGCAATCTAATTCCATGTAATTAATTAATAATACAAACTCCACCAAGCGGAATGGAGTTTGCCTTTTAGAAAGAATGCTTAAGAGTGCAGTTATTTTTAGACCAGAACTGGCCCAGATTCAAATCGCTAAACTGCTATAAACTCACTGACTTTGGATCACTTACCATACTTATCCTATAAGCGGAAAATTCTCTAGAATTCCTCAGAGGAAAATTGAAACATAAAATAATTGTAACACCTGAACGGGAGCTATTGTGGCACATCTGGTTATCTATGTAGATCAGTGATCCCTAACCTTTACGGCTTAGCGGCCCGGCTGGGGAAAGAAAAGGGAACGGGACTGTGCAAATGGTGGCCCGTCATGGACACATATGTGCTAGCCTGCACTTGTGCAAATTGAGTTGCGTGCATGCCAGCCCCCTACTTGTGGAAGTCAACCTGCGCGCATGCACACCAGACTGCCACTTGCACATTGAGCTGCACCTGTGCGCCAGCCAGCCAGTCACGTGGCCCAGTTGCGAACAGGCCACAGCCCGCTAATGGGCTGTGGCCCAGGGATTGGGGACCCTTGATGTAGATGTTCGAATTGCTAAGCATGCATCAATGAAAATAGGTTTTGTTAAAATTATTGTAAAAGTTCTGCCAATTATTGCCTTTGGTGCAGAGCTGTGGGCTTTATTTTTTCCAGAAAAGAGTCAAGTGAACGTAAATTCATTAGGTCTATGGAAAGCAACACTACATTGTCCACTACAAGTGGCAATCCATACAGCATTTCTTTTTAAGTAATTATGATGGAGCAAGCCTTTTTCTTCTGTATAACTAGTAAATGTCAATTGTCATTTTCTTTTTTTACCAAAAGTGATTTAAGCTTTTAGAAGACCAACACAAAATGCATAAAACTGTAGTATACTGTACTGTTGGTAGAACAGCCTGTAACATCATTTTATCCATGGCTGACTTCTTAAAAATATATTCTGGTATAATAAATTGAATACATCAACTTCAGTAAGACAACAATAGGTTGGGACCCCTTCAGGACTCATTGGAGTCTTAACTTGAGAGGCCTAAATCACTTGCAACCTTTTGAATAATATATGCCTAGATAATAATCACTTATCATGGATAAAGCATCCTATTTATAACACACAGTTTGCCTTGCTTGACAGTTTCATACTATAGTGGCATAAGGAGGACTCCACGGACACAGTCCAGTTATTGCAAACTTGTGTCACTATAATAATTAAGGACCAGTGTTCGCACACACAAGGGACAGTGAGTTCTAGGCAATGAGTGAACAAAAGAATGTTAATTTTACAGTCACCCATTCCATCAAGGATGAACACGGGTTTCTGTTCATGAATTCTGTTATTATTTAGCCATTTCTCATTTGGGCAGTTATACAGTATGCATAAAGGGACGCGGTGGCTCAGTGGGTTAGGACGCTGAGCTTGTCGATCAGAAGGTCGGCAGTTTGGCGGGTCGAATCCCGAGTGCCGCGTAGCAGAGTGAGCGCCTGTTACTCGTCCCAGCTTCTGCCAACCTAGCAGTTCGAAAGCACGTAAAAAATGCAAGTAGAAAAATAGGGACCACTACAGCGGGAAGGTAACAGTGTTCTGTGTGCCTTTGGCGTCTAGTCATGCCAGCCACATGACCACGGAGATGTCCTCGGACAAACGCTGGCTCTTCGGCTTTGAAACGGAGATGAGCACCGGCCCCTAGAGTCGGAAACGACTAGCACACATGTGTGGGGGAACCTTTACCTTTACCTTTACAGTATGCATATTGAATAGCAGCCCTCCCAATATGTTATCAATGTCTCCTTGATGTACTAGGATAGTAGATCTGATTTGTACTAAAGGAAACTGTTAGTTTCTACTTTTGTTTACTCTGCAATTGAGGCTTTGCAGGATTAGGGAATAGTTGTTACTCACTTGACATGTCTTCTCTCAGATACTACCTATAATATGGCCACAACTGAATGAAAATGGCAAACAATGTAAACATAATTCTGTTATGCTTCAGATAATAGCACATGCCTCCATCTAATGAAGATCTATGCTTATAAACATATTGATTGGGAGCTGCCCAGAATTAATGTTTTAAATAAATAAACCTCAATAAAAGAAATCAATTGCATCTGACAATAAAAATATTACTCAAAAGTGATGATAATTGATAGCTGGGGGAGAGGGGGAAACCAAGGTTTATTTATTCCATAGCGTATAAGAGAGATGAACAAATCACAGGATCATTAAAGGAAAAGGGTAGTTAGAGGTATTGTTGAGTTGCTTTAATGAGAACTTGCTTGATATTAATGGAGAACTAGTTTTATGAATTGGGAAACTGCAATGTTGTATTACTGTATAGAAATGTTGATGTGCTCAACAGATAGCCAGAAATAGGTAAGATTTGGGAGGCTCAGATGCAATGACTCATTTAACATTTAATGTATATCTTAAGTTTACAAATAATTGAGAAGCAGTAACATATATGACTATTAGTACAAGCAACTATACTGCTCAAAAAAATAAAGGGAACAGAAAATAAGACATCCTACTATTAAATACAATACATTGTGTTGTTTAAGTGTTCCCTTTATTTTTTTGAGCAGTATATTTTTGTAGATTCCATGGCCATTGGCCACAGTGCCACTCTTCAAAATCTATAACATATTCCATTGGGTGTAAGGAAACGGCTAATTCCTAGGATATCACATACACTGGTTCACTTATGCAATAAAAAAAATCTTCGTTAGAAATCAATTCCAAAACCCTTTTTTACAAAATTAGTTTTATACTTGGAACTGGCAAAGTAAGTCAAAACATTTCAAGGCCTGTATAAAGAGCTTTTTTCTTTCCAGAGCACAAGCATAACTATTCTTAGAACATCTGAGATAACAACAGATAACATTCACTTTGTATTTACTACAGTATTTTCACACACCTGAAAAAAATTATAGCTAATTTTCCTTTCAGTTAGTCACGACGTTATCTATTCTAAACCTTTGTCGGTGCGCCCACATGTGTATAAGAAGAGTATTGCAATAAATTGCTTGACTGAGAACAGAATAGTTACAGAGAGCGCTAGTCTTCTAGGAACTTTTTTTAAAAAATAAAGAATGAAAGGAGAAAGAGTATTAAAATACCAGACAACAGCCTTAATTTCATCTGTGAAACACCAAAGGACCTAAAACACTGGAATTCTTTTCAGCAAAACTTATAGCTTAGCAGAATTCGTCATAACCCCTAAAGAAAAAATACCAACCCAACTCTGATTATTTTCATTGTGACTCTACTTGATCTTTAAGATGAAATTGGGAGTTTTACGACTGCCTCTTTTCTGCTTCTTGCCACTGCTCGGGAAATTTTATCTTGGTGAGAATCTGATGGTGCTTGAAAAGGGCAAGGGGAGAGCAAAACGAAAGAGGAGAAGGAGTAAGCGAGCAGAATAAGAGACTCGACCACTGATGCTAAGCCAAGCCAAGCCGTTTTCAGGCTGAGGGTTGCTGTTCCCGCCCGGCCCCTTTTGACTGGTGCACCGTTCGGACTTAGGGCGGGAGGCTCAGCGTCGCTGCAGAGGAAAGGCTTTGGAAGCGGTCCTGATGCCGCGGTAAGTCCCGAGCTGAAGCGGGAAATGGTGTGTGTGTGTCTCTGTGTGTCAGTGTCATGTCAGCGCAGAGCCGAGGTTGGGTTTGCTCGTCGCAATTCAATTGACTGTGTTCTGAGAATCCTGTTCAGTAGGTCTTGCGAACGCAGCCAAAGACAAACGGGTTCTGATAATGCCACAGTGTCAGTTAAGGGTGCCTGTTAGCCGGAGGACGGACAGAGACCTCTTTCCCTATTGCATTAATACAGGGGTCTTCAAACTTGGCCCTTTTATGACTTGTGGACTTCAACTCCCAGAATTCCTCAGCCAGACATGTTGGCTGAAGAATTCTGGGAGTTGAAGTCCACAAGTCATAAAAGGGCCAAGTTTGAAGACCCCTGCATTAATATCTGTGTTCCTTTACACCAGGGGTAGGCAACCTTGGCTCTTTTATGACTCATGGACTTCAACTCCCAGAATTCCTGAGCCAGCAGCTGGTTCAGGAATTCTGGGAGTTGAAGTCCATGAGTCATAAAAGAGCCGAGGTTGCCTACCCCTGCTTTACACTGACAGAGGAGTGTATTTAGGTGTGGCTTTTGTTGGTAAGGTGCTAATTTTTGTGTGCGTTTGCCAAGTCAGCTTTTTCACTCTTGGCAGTGCTTGGAAAAGTCGCTGCAGTTTTCTTGAGAAGGTTTTCCGGACGTTGGCTTGCCACTGCTGCTTAGGTCAGAGAGTGACTGGCCCAAGGCTGGTCCGTTGGCTTTGTGCCTAAAGGTAGGATTAGAACTCATGGTCTCCTGGTTTTTAGCCCGATACCTTAACCATTACACTAAGCCAGCGTTTCCCAACCTTAGGAACTTGAAGATGTGTGGACTTCAACTCCCAGAATTCCCCAGGGCTGGGGAATTCTGGGAGTTGAAGTCCACGCATCTTCAAGTTCCTAAGGTTGGGAAACGCTGCACTAAGCTGCCTCTCAGAGTGCTATTAATGCAGGAATATATAGAAATGACTTAGGCAGTTGTGCTTTGAAGTGTGTACAGCCCATGAGCTTCCTCTCATAATAAATATTTCTAACACTTAGCTGAACCGCCTCCACTAGTCTGGTGCCCCCAAATGTATTGCGCTAGCAGCCCAATCATTTCCAGCCCAAGTGACATCAGGTTTTTTGTTTGGGAATGAAATGAAAAGGGCACTAGATTGTGAAAAGCTGCTGTGAACTTATGAGGTAGAATATTAATAATGATAACTTTATTGTCACTTTGAATGTACACCAATCGGCATACATCAAAATGAAATTTCGTTGCATACAGTTCTCAAAGGGTCACCACCTTCGATATATACTCCTTGTTTGTGGCCTGCTCAAATTTCACATTGTCCATTTTAGTCTCTAGGGAGTGAACGATGGCAAACAGGACAGATGGAAATGGGGCTCCATGTGGATTAGCCCTCAAATTCGCTTGTATTCTGACAACCTCGCCTTCTTTCCTTTTTCTGATCCTGACTCTTCCACCTTTTCCTTAAAGAGGCCTTGCTTCTTTTCGCCCCTGGAGCACGCTGCTGGTGCCGCCACCAACTCCTCCAAAAGCCTCTCTCTCTTCCTCTGGGCCTGCCGGCAACCTCATCCAGTTCCTTTGCCCCATAAGTTCCAGGTCCTCTCCTCCTCTGCCTCCTCTGGAAACAGCCCTGATTTGCAATACAATCCATCACTGGGCCAGCAGTCAGATCTTGCTGCTGGTAGAACAAATTCAAACAGCGCCAACGACTTTTAACAGTCTCACCAACAGTTCCAAAACAACTAGCAACTCGCCATGCCAGCAAAGATTGTCGGTCGTATGTTACCTTAGTTCTACCATGTTGCTCAAACACATTAAAATCTTCCTGATCATGTGGCCTATAGCCCTTACTATCCCTCCCAAAACTATTCGCCTTCAAGAGCCAATGCAGCCACAGCCATTCCAGGCGCCGCCATCTCAGGTGAAAAGTGATTTCCATCTGCTTGTTAGAGAGCCAAATAGGTTTTAGCTTGATAAATTAGGAAAAAGTCCTGCTGAGATTTAATGTTTAGGTTGAGGATGTCCTTTCTCTTACCTGAAAAGGTAAAACAAAATGCAGTACATATACCTCACTTTGTTTCTTAGTGTGATTTGAAGCATTTTTTTTCCACCTGTCTTCATTTGATAGTACTTTAGCATTGATGAGAATTCCCATTTAAATGCTTGTCCTAAATATTTACTTTTGAGACTTTATACTATTTCAGAAAAGTTTATATATTTAACATAATAAAAGATGAGGTTACTTTGATGTGTGCACACATCACATTAAATCATGGTGGTTTAGCACAATGTTATTAGGATCTTCAGCAACCTATGATTAAATATATGATCCCAACTATTGTGTAAAGTTTTTATTTTTTAACCAAGCATTCCTCTTGACAGCTGCTGCTGCTGGAAACTCCATACAATAATGATGATCCATTTCACTGACCATTAACTATCGGGGTTGGATTCATACCACATGCTATGCTAGACTATGATTTATGGTTTAATTTGGCAGGCAAATGTAGGTAATGCTATCCTAGTAAGATATGCAATTAAAGTAAAAAGTGAGCAACATCAAACTTGGAATTTATACTAAATGCTAAACCATAGTCTGCTTGATAATTTGGTTGACCTTGGCTTTAAATATTATGTGAACCCAGCCATAATCAACATAGGTATTCATTAGCTATTGCTCTAAAAATGTTCAGGCACACGTACATATGTGATCTGACACATATGTGACGGACCTCTATTCTCCAAGTAATCAATTTTGGGTGAGTGGGAGTTCTACTTAACATGATGAAGGAGAGCTGAGGACTTACACAGGTACTTAAACAGGTAAGTAGACAAGATTTTTTTTTTGTAAAAGGTTTTATTGGTTTTTTACAATAACAACCTTAGTGCCTGGTGTACAGTGTGTTGTCTTGATTCATACATTTTTTAGAAAAGAATATACAATTAATAATAGTTAAACAATAATTAATTTTTATATTTCTATAATTAGTATATCAATTGATAATATATTTCCTTGATCTTCTCTTCACCCAGTAATATTCTCCTCCTACAACATTAAACAAATATAATTTCTAATATTTGATATTTTCCATATTTAAAGGATTAAATAAAAACATTTTCTTCTATATTTATACCAACAATAGTAGAATCCATATATAGCATTTTTTATCAGCTTATGTTATTTTCATAAGAATCATCTTTTTGATTCACCATGTATTTTATTTTCATAATCTTGTTTAAACTCATTCTCCATAATATTCAAACAATTCTTGTCAATCATATTTTTCCCAATATTTAACATCTAAATATTCAATTTTTACATTTAAATATATCACAATATTTTCATATTTCATATATTATAGATACTATACTACTTATCTATAACATCTATCCATCTTTCTAGTCAATTTATATTTCTCTTCTATTTGTAAAAATTACTTAAATCACTATATGTCCTTTTTTTTCAGAGTTCTTATTAAGCCTAATTTCCACTCAGTTTCAATTTCCTTAATCCTAAATCTTTTCAAACTTAATTTGTCTTTAAAATCCAAACTTTTCACTTACAACATCCTAATATTTTTACATTTTGTATCTTATCAAAAAATACTATATTGCTTATATCTCTTATCACACTTATTCTAAAGTCCCTTTATTATTTGTTTATTTAGCCATATTCAAACAAGTATTTACTCATATAATATTCCATCTGGTAGGGCGAATCCAGTCTCTTCAGCCTGTCTCTAATTTTCTTCCTTTGCCAAATTGTTTCCCAAATTAATATTTACAACTTGTCCAGTTCTTATATTTTTGTAATTATTGTTAGGAGTAGGGGATACATAGTAGATAGGATGTATGCTTTTTGTCTCCCAAACAATGATTCTCCTAGCAGTGTCCATTTTTGTTAAGGCTTTTTCTCAGGTTTATTTTGACATTCTAATGCATAAGGCATGATGGCAAACCTTTTAGAGATTGAGTGCCCAAATTGCAACCCAAAATCCACTTATGTATCGTCGGGTGCCGGATGGGTGTGACCCATTGGGTGGGTGTGGCCAATTGGGTGGTCATGGCCCATTGGGTGGGTGTGGCTGCAGTGGTAATGGCAGACTGGGTGGGACTAAAAAGTTCACTCAGTCAATTTCAACTTTGAGAGATCTTTCATTTTTCCTGCAAGAAGTTGAAATTGATTGATTGATCGAAACTCTTTTTTTGGCACACGGAAGTGGAGGCCTAAAGCGAAAAGGTTTTATAAAACCCAGCTGAAGTCCTAGGACTGGGGAGACGGCGCGTGTGCCCACAGAGTGGGCTCTGTGTGCCACAGGTTCGCCACCATGGGCATAAGATATCTTTTCCATATTTATTGTTGTATCCAAGTCTTGTAAGTTTTTTCTTCTTAGTATTAAGTTATAATTCTCTTCATTTGTAACTTCACCAGTTAAATAATTTTTTTCTAGTTCACATTCTGTTGTCTGGATTGTTTGTTCATTCTTTACCATTATTCTTTGGATGTTTTTTCATTGTAGATTTAAGTTAGAAATATATTCACGTATAGCAGACATGTCAAACCCACGCTTTCATGTGACATCGCACAACGTATTGGGACAGATTTGCCATTGCTAGCAATGGGGTGGGTGCAGCTTCCACGTGATATGTCCAGCCCATGGGCTGGCAGTTTGACTCCCCTTCCTTATAGTATCAAAGTTATGTTTAATCTCGTGGTTTAAGTCTTATTGTAGTTTATATCTGTCATAGCATTGCATAAATTTCATCTTGGGAAGTATTTGTCTTGTCTTGAAATGTTTCTAAAGGTCTTTAATGTTTCAGGAGTAGATAATAAGTGTGGTTTTCTATCATTTTTTCATGAGTATGTCATATCCATGTTGTCTCCCCCTTTCGAGTTGTCCATCATAAATGCCATAGTCTCTGTAATTAGCCTTGTCAAGCTAACCAAAACTCAAAATCCATACAGTCCAATTTTGTATAGTTCTTGTTTTTATATATAATTTTTTGTAATACACTGTAATTTTCAGTTGTCAGGGTTTCAGTAAAATCAAAGTTTTATAACAATTCTTTCAGGAGTCAATTGTCAATTCAATATATTTAGCGAGCTTAAATCCTTCCTGTAACTTCCCTTCTCAATAATTTATCATAGATCAACATTTTTAAACAGTTCATAAATTTAAACCACAATCAAAGTATTTCTTTTCCTTCAAACACTTTCCAATCTTATAGTTGCCCCAGTATACAATCTCTTCTCTGTTCCTTAGCAACTATCTTCTTAAAAGTTATTAGAGTTCATGGGAACAGATTTTTTTCTTTGTTTCTGGGCATTGTCTTTAATGTGCTATATTCTCATTGTCCACTTGATGTCAGCAAATATTTATTTTCCTGCTCTTTCAGACAAAAATTTCTTATTTTTCTTTTTTTATGTAATTCAGTCAAAATCCTTTAGAATATAATCTTAGCAGTTTGTTTTAGTTTCTAAGTTTTATCAGACTGTAGTATTTTGAATTTAATTTCAATAAGGTTCTTTTCTCCTTAAAGGTTAATTTGCTGCCTCTGTCTATGGGGGAATGGAAATGTAGTCCCCTCCCCTCACTTTCAGAGGTTGTTTGCTTTGGGGATCTTTCCCAGAGACTAGTTGTAAAATAAGAGAGAGAAGATCAAATACTCTCATCAGTTCCAAGCATGCTGTTCACCGGTTCTCTTGGACTTCGGCTGCAGTAGCTTGGGCTACATGCTGGCATGTGGCTAGCCTTTTCCCAGATCAAACGAAGCGATTGCCATCACTTCGTGATCAACAGGGCGCCCCTCCTTTGCGATCAACTCTCCGGGGCAACTTCAGACCCATTTAGGATCCCCCTGGCAGGGCTCTCGTGCAGCAATGCGCTATGAGCGCAAACCGGACGTCTGACAAGATTTTTTTTATTATTATATTATTTGGCCCTGATACTATGAAGAGTTTTTATTTTTAAACTATGCTGGGTCTATTTCAGGATTTGCTGTACATTTTATAGTTCTTTAAAATCAGGGATGCAGAAAATATGGTCCAAAATCTGTGGAAAATCTTGCACCAAAAGGCAAGACAAGAAACAGTGGTTGGAAACTCACCAAGGAGAGAAGCAACCTAGAGCTAAGAAGACATTTCCTAACAGTGAGAGCAATAAACCAATGGAATAGCTTACCTTCAGAAGTTGTGGGTGGTCCATCACTGGAGGCTCAAAAAGAGACTGGATGACAATTTGTCTGAAATGGTATAGGTCTCCTGCTCAAGCAGGGGGTTGAACTAGAAGACCTCCAAGGTCCCTTCCAATTCTACTATGCTATATTCTGTGTTCTGCATGTGACTCATTAATATTTCAGATTTCCCAAAATGACTTGAATCAAATTCTAGATCTTGTATTTCCATTGCTGAGAGATTATGAGGTATAGTATAATGGATATTTGAAGTATTTCAAGAAGCTTAATGTATCCATAGAAATGGTGATAGTAATAATTTATTATGGTTGACTGGGATTCTCAGAGTTGTTCATATAATTTCTACTTTGAATAAAACCAAGAACAACTTAAAGTTATAACTAGGTCACTGAGGCAACCAGGGCATGTTTAATTTATAGACAGTGTAACAAATTTTAACTACGGTACATTCAAAGAAATAAAATGTACAGGTATGATAAAAACAACTGTACCAAAAATAATTCAAAATTGGATACTTTGCGAACTAGGGAATTATGAAGCAAGAACTGGGGTTCTTATAGAGGGAGCTACAGGCCATGAGCAATGGATTCAATGATTCTTTTCCCACAAGGGTACAATCTCCACTTATAAAGAGTTTTTTTGTGTAGTATTTGCACTTGAGATCAGCTTTTGGAAGGATATTGAAATAGGTTAGTGTTCTTTTGAGTTTAAACCTTATTTGGTTTAAATATCTTGCTGGTTGAAAAAAGCAGCTGACTACTCAGAAACACTTTCTTAGGGCAAATTGGCCTGATTAGGCTTCCAATTTTTTAGGACTTTTAAAGTGTATGATTGTCATAGAAATATGAATTCTAGCTGCTTTTCATGTAATGCAGATTCTACATGTTTTTCGGGTAGACTTATTGATGTAACAGTGGTAGATTTCTTGAGGTTAAATGAGCAGAACAGCTACGGTATATGTTGCTGTTTTGGATTGCTGATTCTCAAGATGGCCAAAAAATGAATATACAATGATTCTTAACATAATGGGTTTCAGACTGCTAAGAAAGTTATAGGATTTCCTTCAGAGCAAAAAACTCTATTGCTGGAATAGGCAACTTGATGCCCTAAATTAGAAGTTCACTATGGGAAGCTATTCAAAACATGCCAATTTTCCAATATCATGTCACACCAGCTTTAATGAATGGGTATATGTGTACCTTACCTCATAAGAGCATAAGAATTCCATGCCACAACTGAGCCTATGCTCAAAAGACAAGGTTGTTAGTTCCAGGCTGTTAATCATTTATGATAGATTCTGTTGAAATCATCTGAGCAAGAGTGTTATGACTTTCACATGACTGGATTTCTTTGGAAACTAAATATAATTAAAACAGGCTTATGTATATTTACAGGGCCCTATATTTACAGGTATAGGGACGCAGTGGCTCAGTGGGTTAGGACGCTGAGCTTGTCGATCAGATGGCAGTTTGGCGGGTCGAATCCCGAGTGCCGCGTAACAGAGTGAGCGCCTGTTACTCATCCCAGCTTCTGCCAACCTAGCAGTTCGAAAGCACGTAAAAATGCAAGTAGAAAAATAGGGACCACTACGGTGGGAAGGTAACAGCGTTCCGTTTGCCTTTGACATCTAGTCATGCCGCCCACATGACCACGGAGACGTCCTCGGACAAGCGCTGGCTCTTCGGCTTTGAAACGGAGATGAGCACCGGCCCCTAGAGTCGGAAACGACTAGCACGCATGTGTGGGGGAACCTTTAAAAGGTAAAGGTAAAGGTTCCCCCGCACATGCGTGCTAGTCGTTTCCGACTCTAGGGGCCGGTGCTCATCTCCGTTTCAAAGCCGAAGAGCCAGCGCTTGTCCGAAGACGTCTCCGTGGTCATGTGGCCGGCATGACTAGACGCCAAAGGCGCACGGAACGCTGTTACCTTCCCACCGTAGTGGTCCCTATTTTTCTACTTGCATTTTTACGTGCTTTCGAACTGCTAGATTGGCAGAAGCTGGGACGGGTAACAGGCGCTCACGCTGCTATGCGGCACTCGGGATTCGACCTGCCAAACTGCCGATCTTCTGATCGACAAGCTCAGCGTCCTAACCCACTGAGCCACTGCGTCCCTTATGGGGAACCTTTACCTTTACCTTTATATTTACAGGGCCCTGTATTTTAAAAGGGAACATACTGCTAAGAATCTTGTAAAATTGTTTTAGCTTTATCAATAGAAGAAAATATATGCAGCTTAAGGTTGAATTGTGGAGTCCTTGGTGCTCTCTGAGCTTAGTTGTTTGCTCATAGATGTTTCATTACCTGACTAGGTACCATTGTGGTGTTTGCTGTGGTTTATATACAGTAGCCTGTCTTGTCAGTGTTGGTAAGGGAATGGTGTTCTCCTTGGTACCCTGATCCTGAAAGCCTGTGAAGAATTAAGGAAGCCTAATCAAGGAAGTGTAATGAGAAAACTATGCCCCCACTGACAATGGCAAGGCAAGTTGCTGTTTATAAACAAGGAGCAAACACCACACTCAGTAGCACACAGTGCACTCGGTACACTGTGCCTAGTCAGGTAATGAAATATCTGCAAAGAAAGAACCAGGTTCAGAGAACACTAAAGACTTGACTTGATTGTCCCTTGGCAAGAATACGAATGGCTCTTAACTGTGAAAACATAAATACCATATAACTTAGCTTATTCTTTTTATACACAAAAATGTTTTTTCAGTAATCCCTTTTCAAAATAATTGTAAAATCAAATCTAGCAATATAAAGTCATGCTTCAAAGATGTCCTTAAACATTTCTCAGTATGTTTCATCTCAAAGAATAAAGTGAAAATATTTTGTGGAAGATTGGCTTGAGCTTTGGCCTTCCTTACATATTTTTACATGGAAGCATGTCACATTGCATTCAGTAGGACTTACCTTTTGAGAAGATGAGGATAAGCTACCTCCCACACTGTAATACATTTCGTTCATTCACTGTCCCATTTGGCTTTTTGATCTGAATGATAAACCAGTCCTGCTTAAATAAAAGGTATTTTCTGCTCCTCTAACTGTATGATATAGAAGAGCAATACAAAAGAAATGTAATAAATGCTTCTCACATTATGCTTTCTTTTTCACAATGTAGCCTTGAATGGATGCCCCTTCGCTTTCCCATTTAAGAAATGTCATTCCTTAAATCTGCAAAGGTCTTTGCAACTGTTGAGTTTTACTATTATTGCATAGGGGAAATATGTACCTAAAACAATTGTCTAACAGAAATGTGGCAAAATGACTTTTCTTCTCACGGTAAAGTGGTAATTTCTTGGACTGAGAATGGCTAACGAGTTCAGCTATTTCCAAGTTTTCAGCATCTCCACAGGCAGAGGAAAGAAAATTTGGGTGTGCTGTAACTCTGCTGCCACCCAAAGTCTTTGACAGATTTTAAATAGTATGCTGCTTGACCAGTCTATCGTTTTTCCTAGATTTTTTTTTCAGTTTGCTATACTGTAGTTTAATGGGATTTTCATGCAATTTGCCATTTATTCTAATCATAAAGCTATCTTGGGTCCAGATTCCACTGTACTTTTGCTTCCAGCTTTCTTTGAAGTCCACCATAAAAACTTCCATCATAACATGCCTTAGTGTGGAATGCAAATGCATGCATGTCCCCTACAGCATCTTTGCAGAGTGAATGTATTAATGTACACAGTGTTTCCTTGCTGCCTCTGAGATACAGAAGATGTAATGGAGTCTGCATTCTTTAAGCAAGACAGGGCACTATATTTAAAAAGAACATGCCGTTAAGAATTTTATCCAATTCTTTCAGCTTTGATTGTATCTTGGCAAGAATGCAAGTAGCTTTTAACATGAAAAATGTAAATGCCATATACTATATAGCATTGCTTGTTTGTTTTAAAGACAAAAATGTTTTTCATTTTCATTTTAAGCTAGCAATATATAAAGTCGTACTTCAAAGATGTCCATAAACGTTTCTCATATGTTTCATCACAAAAAATAAAGTAAAAAAATATTTTGTGGGTGATTAGCTTGGTCTTTGGCTCATAAGTGTCATTTATGCCGGTAATTTTTTGTAAGGTTTACTCTTTCTAGCACTGTGGTTGTTTGGAAACAGAAAAATTGGCCTGTTTCCAATGTGATACCTGTAATGTTCTTTTCTAAAATGAAAATCCCCTGCAAATCTTATTTAATCTAAAATTATCTTATGATACATTTATTAAATGATTGTAAAGGTTCTTAGTTGTTTAGTTGCTTTACAGGAAAAAAAGTGATACCTCCTTATAAAGATTTAAGGAAGTACATTGAAAATTGGAGTTATCTCTGGGAACAATAGTCTTAATTTACCTTGACCTTTCTTTCTTTAAAGTATTTAGTCTGCATTCAATAAAATTCTGACGACCACTCTTTAGAAGACAGCTGTACAATCTAAAATATTATAAATATTCAGCTTTTCATTCCTAGTATTGCCACTAACAACTGGGCATCCAGTTCAGGAAAACAGATTTTGCAGAAGAAGCTGGCACGTTCCTGAATCAGTACAGTGAAAAATGCAAGAAAATGTTTTCTTATGGTTTAGGGACCTGTAAAGTCAGAGAGCATCTGTTCCTTAATTCAGTCATAGTCTAGCAGCACTGAATCATGTTGAGCTGAAATAAAAGAATTGCTTTTTTCACCTTGAAAAATAACAAGGTAAGTTACTATGCAATTCTGTATAGCAATGTTCATTATTAGTACTTTATAGTTAATAAATATTTTGGGTAATCTGATATTGATGTCCTGTTTGATCCAGTTGTATGCCACATGTGAGAAAACAGCACAAATGTGATCAGTTTTCAAAGCAGTATTTACCATCTTGTTCATGTATACCTGTATGAGGTTAGCTCTTATTGTAAGAAAATGTTGCTTGCATGTGGTTAGGGTTAGTTAATGGGGATTACTACTAGCTACCAGTGAAGGATGTTCTTAGATTAAAATTTCCCTTTGAGCAGTAATAACACTTGCTTTCCTTCTTTTGTAGTGCTAAAAGAGCTTTGAAGCTGGAAAATCTTATTCCAGAAAAAGTAAGAATATTTTTGTTTTTCTGTCCTGTGTTTAAATTTGTAAATTATTTTGTAGAAAATGTGTGGGTGTATAAATGAGCAACAGTTCAGAGAAATCATAACTCAATAATCAATTATAATATATATCTTAATGTATATGAAGTGATTGCTAGAGACCTTTGAAGGCAGTGCTATTTTATATAATATTCTGACTTTGTATGAAACAATTGACTATAACTAAAGAAATATAGCGCTATTCTTTGTTTTGTTATATTCAAATCTCTCCAGCGCCAAATGTTTTTTATGACATTGTTTATTAGAAATTAGCTTTATAATTGCTGAAACAAATGCACTGCTATCTGAATGTACATATAACAATATGTAATTATGATAATACTATAATCTGCATATTATAAACTGTGAAATTGAAAGCAAAACAATAAAGACATTTTTATGATGAGAATGTAATTAGTTGAGAGAAGTAGATTAACATAAAATAATATACTGTAACCTTGTAATAAATTACCCATACAGTTATCACAATAAAAATGAAATTATATTTTTTCTGGGTTTCTTTCTTGTTCTCCCTCTTTGGTAAAATGTGGCACTGTGTGTTTCTAGACACACTGTGCCATGACATATACCAGTTTATTTTCTTCCAATGCCAGTTGTGGGAGTTTCTGTGAAGCTTAGCCAGGTAGCTTGTGGAAGAGAAGAAATAATAGGAAAATGTATCAAAATGTGAATAAAATGAATCTCCAGTTTTGTCTGCACGTGCCATTTTTTTATTTTGCAGAAGATTTGCTATAGCCTTAGCTAAACTGAAAATCTGACTGTATTAAGATATGTATACTTTCTCTTTGTATTGAAACAAAAGTGACAAAATAGCAATAACAATCATTAGCAATGTAATTTGCAATTTCATTTTCTGTTATTCATTATTTGCAGTACATACAGCTGTGACTGTAATTTTGCATCTGCTTTCTAGGTCCGAAGGGTGTTTTTGGAAACAAGCGATCCAGCTTGAAATTATTTTATTCCACCCTAAAGCTGCTTTTTCTTCTGAAATGGAAATTTAAAAAGGGGGAAATATTTATTTTAAGAATAATTATTTGGCATGTTTGCTCAGTCAGACCTCTTGCTGCAGGTTTATAATTTCATTAATTTTTCAAAAATCAGAGGTAAAATTAATCGTGAAAATTGGGAGAACTACCTTTTTGCTCAAGAGTAAAAACTGTATTGCTAAATGTTGCAGGAAAGGGTTCAAATTACAAGACTGCTATAATATATCTCATACAGAGGTAACTTCTGTGGGCTGTTTTGAGAATATATGTAGGTGATAGAAAGTTTGATTTATAATCCTAAGAATTAAGTTCTGAATGTCCTTTATTTCTTATTTCATTCTACTTTTCCTCCTTCCCCTCTCACTTTCCCCTAAATTTTGAGTAGTAAAACGGGCGTTAGAAATGTCTATTTATATGACATTTATTAAATATTGAATTAATAATCATAATAAAAACTTGCGGCTATCAGGCCCAAGCCCATTAGACAGCAAAATCCAATTGACTCCAATCCTTAATGGCTTACACCTAATAGATAGAATCTTGCCAGATTAAAGCTATAACCTTCTAACCTAATAGATATACCCCTGAGAGCTTATAGCGTGTTGCTTCCTTGAATTTCTTCATCCTCCTCCCATCCAGTTCAGGACTGTTCAGTCTTACTTTGGGCTTCTCTCTGGAGTGTACCATCGCCTTCATGGTAAACCATAGTGCTTTTACCAAAATCCCCCCCCCACACACACACACACTACTTCAGGTGTACATACTATTACAAGAGCAAAGAGATTTTCAATTATAAATGAGCAATAAACATTATCAATGTTTTATACACACATACACACTATAATTTTTAGCAATATGGAGATGTGGAAAGGAACATGGAATTTTATATTAAATAGCCTCATGCTTAGTTATAATGTGATGATGGAAGAAAAAAGCAATAGTTCATTATATTCACATTCTGACTTCCATCTTTGTAATGCATCTGTTGAGGTTGAAGATTCCCTTTCTCCTGAGTCATCTATAAGCAGCATCTGAGTGTTTGGTGATGCCTGCCTCATGATTTCATTTCATGATTAGTAGCATCATCCAATTCTGAGGTGATAGTGGGTATGTAGTAGATTGATTGGGGAAGGCTAGGCTATTGTCAGCCTTTTTTTAAAGTTGAAATAACATCTGGAGTAAAATGTGAAAGGTAAGGTAGCAGCTTCCCTCTAAATAGGGCGGTGACAGGATGATTAAGAGGTTAGTTTGTATAGCACAGTCTAAATCAAAGTCAATATCAGACAAGAGAAAATCTTGCCTTTGAGGACCATGCTGCTTAACTCTTGGGTCCTACTGTAGGCTGAAGCCTATAGAAGTAATCCCATCTTCTTGGAACTGTATTGAACAGGTACATTAGGCAGTTACAATGCCCTCTAAGTCAGTGGTTCTCAACCTGTGGTCATTGGACACCTGGGGCTCCACAATGTTTTCATAGGAGGTCCACAAAAGCTTGAAGAAATGTTATGATTGAAATATTGATTTAAATCTTGGGGGTCTGTGGCCACAAAAGCTATTTAAAGGGGGTCCATGATGAAAAAAAATTAAGAACCACTGCTCTAAGTTGTTGTCAGTTAGGTCCAGCTGAGGGATAAGCTATATCACTGGGGAATTCTTGCTAAATCTGGAGTCTGTTCTTGTTCTTAAATCTGGAGTCTGTTCTAAAGATTTATTAACTGAGCATAAAGTGGATCATTGGTGTGGGGGAGAGAAGGATAGTTACATTCTCTTTGCACTGCAATGACTATTTTAAATAATAAGTGTATAGGCATTGAAAGGGAGAATGTGATGATGCTTTTTACTGCAGGAAAAATGTTCTTTGTTGTTTTTTTATTGGTCCAGGTGCCAGCAACATCATCAGTAAAAGGAAAGAAAAATGGCCCTTTTTCACCAATGACAGGAACATGTCTACTCAGTGCATTTTCAAGCCCCAGGAGTAATCATGTCAAAGAACAGAGAAATGACCTATCAAATGGTTAGTTGAACATTCTGTTCTACTTACTGTAGAACTTTTCTGGTTATTGATCAAGTCAGGTTCTTGATTTAGTAATTTATGTCTATGGTTACATAAATAACTATCATTTCTTTTTAATTCTCTTTATTTCTCTCTCACACACACCCCTCAATGAAATTGGATTATGAGGATAATATTGAAATCTCACTAATTTACTCAAGTCGATTTGCAAATATTAAGTTGTTAAAAATAATAAAACTGGAACAAAAAAAATGCAGTGGCAAAATTGTGGCCAAAAAATATCCTACATGGGTCAAGAGTTGAGCCAATTTTGAGGAAGCCTTTGTTTTGTTAGTCAAGTACAGAAAGAAAATATTCTTTGGAAATGTATGGCTTAATAAGGTGAATCTATGCCCTTTGTACATTGTATTGTAAGTTAGAGCTACTTTGTAAAAAAAACAGTTATACAAGTTGAAGAATTTATCATATTCACTCAGTAATTCCTGTCTTCTTAGCTGAATATTGATAATAGATTTATCTATATTCATAATAGTGTGATCTATAACTTCAAAACTCCAAATATTGGATTTCCTGAATCAATCTTTTATCGACAGTATACAAAGCATTTGCTTTTACCAACTCTATGATTTCTAGTTTGTGTAGCACATGTGTGTGTGACATAGAGACTGATTGAATTTTTCATATGCCTGCACTCTTGAGTGAGGAAAAAAGGAGAAATGCCTGAAGTAAAATTCCCTGAACATTAAGTGTCAAAGGCAAAGGTGAGTGTGTGCTATATTTCCATGCTGTAATTAAGTATGGGCACATGTTCTCAGCTGACATTTAGATGGATAATTATACAGCAAAGCCTCAGTAGCTTTCCTTTTTTTTTCAGATTATTCAAGCTGCAAAAATAATGCTGAGGAATTGGATGGTAAGCTGTTTCTTTATTCTTCTCTTAATGCTAAATTTAATTTCTTACAAATAGTGTGTACATAAATAAGTTATGTGTGTATTAGGATAAAGATGTCATAATGCATAGTTGGAAATTGAAACATTTTAAAAATAGTAAATGATATTTTCTTCAGTGTCTCTATATCATCTCTGTTTTGACATTTTACTTGGCCTTAAGCCTGATTTAAGGCAAGGTTTTAAATAAAAATCCCTTATTGTTCCACATACCTTCTTAATGCATGTTACGCTACAGGTAGGCCTCATATAACAACTGCAGTTGGGACCTATAACTCCGTGGTTAAGTGAAGTGGCTGTTAAGTGAAACTTCACATGACTGCACCAGACTTAGTCCACCACTTCTGCTGTGGTTGTGAAATTAATCGGCTGCGGTTGTTAAGCACAAGATCACATGGCCACAGTTTGTCACTTGTTGCCAGATTCTCCATTGACTGTTGGAAGCTGGCTCTGAAGCTTGCAAATGGTGATTCTGTGATGCAGGATTGTAAATGTGTGCCACCCAAATTGTCACATTTACCACGGGGATGCCATGATACTTGTAAGTTTGAGGACCAGTTATAAAACTACTTTTTCAGTGCCATAATAAATCTGAATGGTTGCTAGACAGGGCAGCCATTAACCAAGGACTGCCTGTATTTTCTGTTTCTGATCCCACACAGACTCTAAAATCAGATTCCCCCTAATGTCCCTGTAGCTCTCATTCCAGAAGGCCTCAAATCAGGGGTGTCAAACTCAATTTTATTGAGGGCCGCATCAGCATTGCGGTTGCCCTCAGGGGGCCGGGTGGGTATGGCCAGGGTGGGCGTGGCCTACTGGGTGGGCGTGGCTGGGGCCTGGGCAGGAGTGGGACAGATCTGAGGGTCTCTGGCAGAAGGAGGGTCTCTGGGCCAGGGCCAAGGCAGTGGGGGCCGTTCCCTCACTGTGTGCAGGATGGCTTCGCGGGCCACATGAAACCACTTTGCGGGCTGGATCTAGCCCCCGGGCCTTGTGTTTGACATGTCTGCCTTAAATAATTGGCTGTTCTCCCAGGCTTCGTGCTAGGATGGTCAGGATTTGTTTGAGAGGGTCAAAGGTTTTGTCGTTGGTTCTTAGTATTTATCACTTTCTTATTTGTTTTTGTAACTATTACATTGTGTTTACTATTATATTTTGTTTTATTATGCCTCTCCCAAAGTGATTTTGGAGTTGGATGGTGCCTAAATTGAATAAATTAAAACAAAATAAAATAAACTAATATATGATCCCATAGCTAGTATTCTGCCCATATTAGCATGACATAATAACAGGCTATTTTGCTAATTTAATTAGATTTCTAAGCAATTAATGTTTTAAAAATGGATTTGAATCCCAACAAATCCCTTTAATGGCTATACATAAATGCAGAAATCTGTGAGTGCCAAATTCAGTGACCAAATAGAAAGGTAATTAATATACTTTAACGAGAGAGAGCTTTATTTCTGTATCAAATATGGGAAAGGACCAGGTTTCTCAGACTAATAATAGTTATTCAGGAACCAGGAGGACACATTTTGCAATTGTTCAAGACTATTTTTCCAGGATGTTCAGGGCATTCAGCTTAGGTCCAGTATAAAAGGCACTGTTATTCATGAATCAAACATAAGGTCCATCTGATCGTGTTTCGAACACAATTTAAATTTGGGAACGTTGTAATCTGCAGAAAGGTTGCGTGTAGAGATCCTGCAGCCTTTCTCTACTTCAGTTCTGCAGTTAAGATATATCCCTGAAGGAATAAAATGGCAATGTTCTAGATTTTAAAATTTTAAGCCATGACTTTGACGCGCATACAATCAGTAGATCCAGCGTAGTGCAGGAAAACACTTCTAATGATATTCACATGGTACTTTGTACCTCATCCACCTCTTTTGCTTTCAGATAGCCTTTAACTCTCCCTTAGCTGGAATCATTTGGTATCCCAAGACTTGGGAGCAAGCCGTGCTCAGCGGTTCGCCACCTCCTACTCGTGCTCTGTGTGCTAAGCACTAATTTTGTTGCCTCTTCTTTTAAGCCCAGTCCATCCTGCTTCCCAGAGGGAGGCGACATAGACCACACAGTGGATTATCACTTTGCCTTATTCCTTAAGGGCAGGAGAGGAAAAATAATTGAGCCAGCCGGCTTCAGAATGGAGACTCACATGAGCCCAGTCATGTTGCCTGTATTGTCCCTTCCTGTTAATTTGAACACGATGCAGATGACGACATTTTAGTTTTCTGAATATAACTGTTGCGATTCTTTTGAGTGAATGGTCGTTGAGCTGAATTCACGTGCGAATGGACGTTTGTTGCTTGTTTTTGGCTTGATCTCCCCATCCTGTGTTAGGCTATGGGCATATACTTCTTATTCAATTTGCCACCAAGACAGACTGCAAGGATAATATTTGGCCAGAATCTCAACAGCAGCTATTTAGTTGCTCGGATTTTTATCCCAATCCTCTCCGTGACATTCTCTCTTGGCAGCTTCTGTAACTAAAAAGATAAAAGCCGTAATCCTAAAGCCCTAACCATTATTAAAATAGTGCAAATAAAATAAAGGTAATTGATAATCCATGGCAACAGCAATCCTGTTACATAAGCAAAATCCAGACCCCACCCCCACCCCTCCAAAAAATATTTTGATTTTCCTCCTGAATTTAATAGGAGGGGTCCATTCTTACATTGGTTGAAGACTTCTTGATACTCTGAGCCAGCCACAAAAGACAAATGTCCTGTCTATTTAGCATGCTTATTACTCCAAAGTGTAAGTTTCCATTCGAAACAGAGAGGCCTGAAGGTAACTAGAACTCAAACGATGAAATACTTGATAGGTGATAACCAGAATGTGCCTGGAAACATGTACATGACCAGTTCAGGACCAAAGACAGTGTTAGCTGACTTAGCTTTTGTCTGTCTGCACCCTGATTGCCACATTTGACAAGGTGAATTGAAACCTCCAAATACTCCTTAAAAGGCAACCATGTGCAGAGTGCATTACATTAACTCAAGCACAGGGTAATGAGGGCATGAGTGACTATTGCCATAGCATCGGCTCCAGAAGCAGACTGGTCGCCGAGTCAAAGCTGAACATAAGCATTCAGAAGCCTTTCACACTGCACATGTTTGTTTCCAAGCCCCCTTAAGGATTAGTTTTAAATTATGCAACCAGAGAGTAGAAAACAGTAAAGAGAGGGAAGAATCTATGGCTTGGAACCCCTCCATGCTCTTTGTAACTTTCTTGGTTAAAGGATGGATTTGGGGTTTTGAGGAAAGAAAATAATAATAATAATTATAATAATAATAATAATAAGAAGAAGAAGAAGAAGAAGAAGAAGAAGAAGAAGAAGAAGAAGAAGAAGAAGAAGAAGAAGAAGAAGAAGAAGAAGAAGTAGTTGGAAGGGACCTTGGAGGTCATCTAGTCCAACCCCCTGCTCAGGCAGGAAACCCTATACCATTTCAGACAAATGGCTGTCCAGTCTCTTCTTAAAAACCTCCAGTGTTGGAGCATTCACCACTTCTGGAGGCAGGTTGTTCCACTGGTTAATTGCTCTAACTGTCAGGAAGTTTCTCCTTAGTTCTAGGTTGCTTCTCTCCTTGACTAGTTTCCATCCGTGCTTCTTGTCCTGCTTTCTCCCCTATCTCCATGATACAAAAAGTTCTAGTTCTCTAGTTGAATTCCTTTTTCCAGATCCTTTGAGCTTTCTCTGGCTAGAGAGGAAAATACACCCCTAACGTAAAAGCCACTGTTTGGGAATTAAACCTCTGTTCTGTAGAAAAATGTTTGCCTATCTTACCCAGCTATTGCAATGAGAGTGACTGCTAAAAAGTGTCATGGTTGCTAAGGGACTGACTTTCCATAGGGTTTTCCTCACTTTGGGGTGATACTGCACATATTACATGGCACGGTGACATTGAATTAAAATCAAAGTCTGTGTGCTGTTTCCTTTCAGTGGTTTCAAAATTATTGGGATAATCTTTGCATATTCTCCGTTGAATATTTTTTCAAACCATTTCAAATTGAGTGTCTTGTTATTTCTACTTCTTTAATTCTCTTTCTAGAAATCAGAGTGTCTTCCGAAGTTCTGCCAATCCAATCCAACAGAAAGGAGCAGCATCAAATGAAAGACGATGACAAGTAAGGTTTTCTGTGGGAGTGATTATCACGATGTTCCAACTGCAGGTGATTTGGGAGTCTTCAAAGCATTAGCGCTTCTAGATGACATATGTACAAATACTTTTTTTTTGCACTAGTATTTCCTGTGCATTTCCATGTTTTAATGTTCCAAATGACACATTCATCCAAAGGATTGGCAAGGGAGAATAAGACCCTCACTTTTACCATGCGTGTCGTATTTTTCCCTTTGTATTTTATGTTATGTCATTGAAAGTTGTGAACTGGGTTAAATCATTTATTAGCTAAGGATGGTGATTGTAACCCGAATTCCCATCACAAAGTAATGTCGTGAAGCACAAAGTCCATCCCATTATTTAGTGGCAGAAATTTCAGCAGTCCCCATTGGTATGGTTAATTGAATTCCCCTGGTGGGGACCCACTCCAATCCAAGCCATTCCTGACTTGGTTCCTCCCAGCCCTGAGCCTCAGTAAAATAAGGGATTTTCTCCTCTTGGAGTCCCCCCATTTGCCTAGCTCCTCCCCCTGCTCTTTTGGACACCCTGCATAGTGACACACTTCAGCAGCAGTGGCAGCTCTGGGACTGACGTAAAAGTTCAATGCTTTCAGCAGAGTCAGCTGGCCTTGGGCCTCTACTTCAGCCCCAGCACTGCCAACACCATGGCGGAGTGCTGCCTCAAGCTCCATGCTGCAGCTAGCCACCCAGCACCACTGCACAAAGCCACAGCTGCCCCGCCACCAAGTGTCTACTCTATCTTGTGTTTCACCAGCCCTACTGCACCTAGGTGACCTTTGCTGTTTTCTCTCTCCTGCTGCTGCTGAAGCACCTCTGGCCTGGCCCTATGCAAGGCGGCCACCGGCCGCCCCAGCCTTCTTTTTTCCCCAATAAGTGTAAGTAAGGTAAAAAGGTAAAGGTTCCCCCACACATGCATGCTAGTCATTTTCGACTCTAGGGGCCGGTGCTCATCTCCATTTCAAAGCTTGTCCGAGGATGTCTCTGTGGTCATGTGGCCGACATGACTAGACGCCAAAGGCGCACGGAACGCTGTTACCTTCCCACCGTAGTGGTCCCTATTTTTCTACTTGCATTTTTACGTGCTTTCGAACTGCTAGGTTGGCAGAAGCTGAGACGAATAACAGGCGCTCACTCTGTTACGCAGCACTCGGGATTCGACCCGCCAAACTGCTGACCTTCTGATCGACAAGCTCAGCGTTCTAACCCACTGAGCCACCGCGTCCCTATTATATATATGTACTGTTCTCCAAATTGCATGTGCCCTTCTCACGATTCTTTGAAAGGCCTCAACTTCAGCCCTTGTGCAGCTGGCACTACGAGCACCACTGAAGCAGCACTCGGGCAGAGGTGGGGACACTGGAAGCGCCCCTGAAGTCATGAGTTGTTTGTGTGAGTGAACCACCATGCCTGAATTTTGAGCATGTGACCTCGACGATACTGCAACAGCCATAACTTTGGGGACCAAGCATCAATACTATTCAAATGGTCTTTGAATAGTTTCAACAGTTATACAGGATTACCTGGATTGCCTAATCCTGCAAGAAATTGTTATTCCTTCCAGTGTTGTGGAACTGGATTTGGCAGTTCAATGCCATGCGATATGGTTGATGATGAGAGAGGTTAAGAGTTGTAGCTTAGCAACATCTGTGGAATCCTCAACTTTATCCTATAATATCAGTTTGATTGTTTCAGCTGTTCGGAGCAAGCAATTGCTACTTGAGCTTTTACTTAATATATTGGTACAGTGTAGTCCTTCTGTCAAGTATCGACCTTCTAACGGCCTTCAGAATAGAGCTGTGGTTTCCATTGTTCTTTTTCTCTGTTCTTATATCCACTGTTTACTTTCTCCTTGATCTTGAGCAACCATGAATTTGGAATGGGGCTTGGTTGGAATTCTTATGTACAGCACTAACACTGGGATATCTGGGTAAGATATACAGTAGATGCTAAATTAGTATACCGAAGCATGTTTGCAATTTTAATGCAGCCAGGAAGAAACCTGATGAACTAGAAATAGTTTTTTTCAGATGCATACCATAATGTAAATAGTTGCAACTTTATATGGCTGTTATTTTAACCTTAATTGGGGTAGGGAGGGGCTGTTTGCTTAAAAACACAATCTTACATGGAAGGTCTAGTTTTTCTTGTTTGTATTTTGCTTATTCTTGTTTCATACCGTTAATATTGTATCTGTCTTTTTTTTTTTTTTGCTTAGATTCTTGGTATTGCAGTCTGAAGTTGAACATTCCCTGGAAAGATTCCTGCAAATCCGAAAAAAACTAACCAATCTGAAGGTCTACCGTTATTCTTTTCCGCTTTATCAAATGAATTCAGTTCTCTTGATCTTTTTTTCTTTATTACAGTTGAGTCTTTATGTTCTTCCTTTTCACACTGTGAGTTGAGTTCAGTAGAAATACTAAACACTCCATAGATGCATAGGTGTGCTTGTGCCATCCCTTCAAGGTAGACCAGAGTAGGGAACCAAAGTCATGCATGCTAATGCTCAATTCCTTATAAGGTTTTAGTACCAGAATTTTATAAGTCTGAGTGTGTTCCCCACTCTCTCCCTTTGTCTTTGTGAGAACGGCTGCTGGAATTGGGTATCTCTAGTTTAACGAAGAGAAGGACGAGGGAGGACATGATAGCAGTGTTCCAATATCTCAGGGGCTTCCACAAACAAGAGGGAGTCAAGCTATTCCCCAAAGCACCTGAAAGCAGGACAAGAAGCAACGGATGGAAACTAGTCAAGGAGAGAAGCAACCTAGAACTAAGGAGAAACTTCCTGACAGTTAGAACAATTAACCAGTGGAACAACCTGCCTCCAGAAGCTGTGAATGCTCCAACACTGGAAGTTTTTAAGGAGAGACTGGACAGCCATTTGTCTAAAATGGTATAGGGTTTCCTGCCTGAGCAGGGGGTTGGACTAGATGACCTCCAAGGTCCCTTCCAACTACTTCTTCTTCTTCTTCTTCTTCTTCTTCTTCTTCTTCTTCTTCTTCTTCTTCTTCTTCTTCTTCTTATTATTATTATTATTATTATTATTATTATTATTATTATTATTATTATTATTATTATTATCTGAGATGTTTGCTCAGGCTACAGTTTTGCTCTGGATTTAGATTTCTTTTCTGACTATAATCTCGGTTATGGATCTTCCTCCTCTTACTTAAGGTTTTTCTTTTTGCCCATTAGTCTTTCTAGGGGGGTCTCTACATTCTCACAAATTCTTTGCTAGCAAGTTGCCCCTTTCTGCATTCACCTGCTACTTCCACAATCTGAGAGGTGCATGTGTGTAAGAGGATTCGGGGGTGGCTTTGCTCATACTTTTAATTTTGTTTAAAGTTAGTAATCATCAAAAAAAATGTGGGGGGTCACTGTAAGTGAATGTGCTAAAATGTAACTGAAATAATTCAATTAATTATAAGTAATAATAGTAAAAACATCTTTAAAATGTGTAAGTAACCCTGTTCTTTTGCAGTGCAACCTCTGATATCCTTTTTAAAAGTCTGATGCTTCCCTTAGCACCCCTCCCAAAAAAATGTTTGAATTTTGATATAGTATCTGAATATGAATTTGGATTGGGAGACATCTGAATTGAAATCACTGTTCAACCATTTCTGCATTTTCATTGGGCTATGTTGGTGCATGATATTAAGACAGAGTTATGGGGAACCCTTCATTTGATCTGATTTGCTCTAGGAGAGATGTTAAAATAATCCAAAGATTACCCCAACAGGCAAAAACTTCAATTCATATCCAAAATGGAATTCCTGATTTTCCAGTTTTCTAACTTATCAAATATAGTCAGGAAATTAACTTTCAGCTTCATTTGGCTGATCATATTGGACCTATTTCTAATACCACATACTAGTAACATGGTATACTTGTATAGTCATTATTAATTGAAAAGAGTGGAAGATTTAAGGAATGTTGTTTTTAGGTTAAAAACCTTAGCACTGATATTAACTTTTTCCAAAAAAACCCTGTTTTTCAGGCTTTAGAGGGCACCAGAGAGCTGGAAAATATTCTGGGCACTTCAAACAAGTCTGGTAACCTAAAAATTGAAGTGAGAAAATCCAGGAAACTGAGTAAGAAGAACTGTATCTCATTCCAGGTTTTTTTGACAGAATTTAAAGTTTACGTTTTGTAGGAGGGCTTGTAGTTGTTATGGAGCTATAATTGTAATATGTACCATTTTCCCTTCATTGGTTTATTTTTTTATAACTTCTGAAGGCTCTAAAGAAACTTTACATGGAACAAAACAATGACAAAAGATAAGTGACAACAATAGTTATTTAAGGCAACCCAGCTCAATCCTGTATTTATCTAGTTAAATATAGTATTAAATTTAGCGAGACTCACTCTCATGCAAATAGGACTATACCCTTAAATAAGTGTTCTGTTGCGGAAGTTAAAAATTAGCCTACTGTTTAATTCTTCACAGATGAAACGACCCGGGTTTGGCATCCTAACTGTATTTCTCAACTTGCTAACCCATTCATATATAAGACCCAGGGTCAAGGTTCATTATCTGAGCTTGTGGGTTGGTTTCTGAACGTTTTGTTACCTGGCTAGGTAACGTCTTCAGTGGAGCTTAGGGGATGTCAGTGTCTGTGTTCTTCTGTTTATAAGGGCTTCAGGTGTGAGTGTGTCAAGTGAGGGTCACTTGATTGAAGCACTTAAAAAACAGAAGAACACTGACATCCCCTAAACTCCACTGAAGGTGTCCATATGTTAAATTAAGGTACGTTATTGGCATTTATGTAAAATGTACTAAGATTCTATTTGCTGCTCTTCTTTATGGGGATAATATAGAAGTGATATAAGGTCTAAGGGTGATTTCCCTTCTCTTTTCCTTAAGTAAGATGAGAAAACTGGAAAAAAAACCCTACAAACTGTGATAAAATATAATTTGGACAAAAGTTGCAATAGTGAAAAATAACAAAACATACAGACTGGATTATTAGGGTCTATTAAGCATAAAATCTCTGAGACCTTGGTTAGTATTTAAAATTTGATTTTTATGCCTATAGCTGGTCATGTAAATAAAATGGCTTGGTTTCCTGTCTACCTAGAACCCTCTGTTATCATTCTATGAGAAATGTCATTCCATGAAGAAATCTGCATCTAATTCAACGTTTTTTATGTAATGATTCCATTGGATGTTACATAACCACCGTTTTGTACATCAGAATCACACAAGTAGTGTTCTCGTGACATCTAAATATTGTTTCTTCTTCAGTTGAGCAAGTCAGAAAGAGAAATCTGCGAAAACTGGGTGCTGTTGGATTTTCTACTCAAGGTGATGTTTTTCCCCCCTTAATATTGTATAACATTTGCTTTGCTGGCTAACTTAATAGGGAATACCATTTCTCGACACGCTGTTTCACAAGGCACCATCCCACCCACCCCTTTGCAGTATAATATAACTTTCTTCTCTTCCCCAAGCACTTAAGCAGATATATAAAAACACATTGTCACATTTTAGGGTCTAACCCAGACATGTCAAACTCGTGATGTCACGTGACATTGCGCAACGTATCAGGAGAGTTTTGCCATTGCCGGCAATAGGGTGGGCGCAGCTTCCAGATGACACATCCAGCTCATGGGCTGGAAGTTTGACACCCCTGGTCTAACCCAAGGGCAACTTTAAGAACTGTGGAATTCAACTCCCAGAATTTCCCCAGGCAGCCATGTCTATAGATCTTAATGTTGCCAAGGTTGGAGACTCCTAGTGTAACCAAAGTGATATGGTCTAAGGAGCTGTGTTTGGTATTAGTTATTTTGCAGTTTATCAAATGCTAAGAAACTACATATCTTGGACAGATGTTTCATTTTTTAAACTTCAAATGTGATGTTGAATATGCTTATTTATATACCTTCCCCCTCTGGCTGATGAGGTGAAGGAAAATCTACAGCTCCTTGTGATATTGATGTCCTTTCTTAGGGATTGAGAACCACAGAAGCAGAAGTAGCAAACCCAGTTTTCTCCAAGCAGGTGCCTGGGCACCCCAGGAGAAAGACACATACTGCTGGTGAACTGCAAAAACCTCCTTCCCATTTTTTTCACTTTATTAACAAGCTTCCCCAATTGGCACTCTCCCTCAACTCCCAGCAATAAGTGGTATGGAGTGGTGAAGGTAAAGTCCAACACAGTTGAAGAGATCACATGAAGGAAATTGTATTTGTAACAGGGATGATTGGCTGGTGCAAAAGCAACTACTGTAGGGTATCACAAACTGAACCAATTGGTGGAATATTTATTTCATATCCGCAAATTCATTGGAAGCCCTGAGTAGGAACTCTTTAGAACACGGTTGTCCAATCTTTTGGTTTGCCTGCGCCACATAGAGTGAAGAAGAGGAATGGTCTTGGGCGCACATAAAATATAGTTAATGTACTGTATATACTTGAGTATAAGCCGACTCGAGTATAAGCCGAGACCCCCTAATTTTACCCCAAAAAACTGGAAAAAGTTATTGACTCGAGTATAAGCCGAGTATAAGTATAAGCTTGGCCCCTTCTTAGCCACATATCTATATTCTGTGCCACGACGAGCCGCTCGTTGACTCTGGCAGCATCCCGGAGCTGGCTCCGCCGCGGTTCGCAGGGTCCGCTCATCAGGCTGCCAGGCTTCCTGGCAGCACATCCCGCAGGGAAGGTCTGATAGGGAGGCGGCAGTCAAGCGTTGTTTCCCTCCTCGTGCGTGTGTGTGTGAGAGAGAGAGAGAGACCTGCGGGAACGGCTGGTAGAGGTGGCGGCAGTCCGGCGTTTCCACCCCTTATGCATGCGTGCGTGTGTCAGACCCGCGGGAATGGCTGGTAAGGAAGCGGTGGCGTCCCCCCCTCCTGTGTGTCGGGCCCACGGGGCTTGACACACAGAGAAACGCAAATGCCGGACTGCCGCCACCTTTACTAGCCATTCCTGCGGGTCTCACACACACACACACACACACACACACACTCACACGCACGAGGGGGAGAAACAACGCTGGACTGCCGCCACCTCTACCAGCTCTGCAAGCCTCTGCCGCCCCTTCTCTCCGCTGCCTGTTCCGAACGAAGGGGCGTCCCTTCGTTTGGGCCAGGCTGCTGAGAGAAGGGAGCGGCAGAGCCTTGCAGAGCTGCTCCCTTCGGCTCCTCTTTGTTCAGGCCAGGCAGCGGAGAGAAGGGGCAGCAAAGGCTTGCAGAGCTGGTAGAGGTGGCGGCAGTCCAGCGTTGTTTCTCCCCCTCGTGCATGTGTGTGTGTGTCAGACCCATGGGAATGGCTGGTAGGGAAGCGGCATTCCGGCATTCCCTCCCTTCCTGTGTGTCGGGCCCACGGGGCTTGACACACAGAGAAACGCAAATGCCGGACTGCCGCCACCTTTACTAGCCATTCCTGCGGGTCTGACACACACACACACACATGCACGAGGGGGAGAAACAACGCTGGACTGCCGCCACCTCTACCAGCCCTGCAAGCCTCTGCCGCCCCTTCGCTGCCTATTCCGAATGAAGGGGCGTCCCTTCGTTCGGGCCAGGCTGCTGAGAGAAGGGAGCGGCAGAGCCTTGCAGAGCTGCTCCCTTCGGCTCCTCTTTGTTCAGGCCAGGCAGCGGAGAGAAGGGGCAGCAAAGGTAGTGGTCCCTATTTTTCTACTTGCATTTTTACGTGCTTTCGAACTGCTAGGTTGGCAGAAGCTGGGACGAGTAACAGGCGCTCACTCTGCTATGCGGCACTCGGGATTCGACCCGCCAAACTGCCGACCTTCTGATTGACAAGCTCAGCGTCCTAACCCACTGAGCCACCACGTCCCTCCAGGTGCTTATAGCCCACCACCAGGGCTTTTTTTGTCATAGAACGCTTAGAACGGAGTTCCGGCACCTTTTTTGGATGGAACCTTGTAGGGTAGGCAAGGCGGGTTGTATGACATGTGTGAGTTCTGGCACCTTTTTCTTTTACAAAAAAAGCACTGCCCACCACTATTTTGAAACTGTTTTGCACTCCCTGGTGGCCCTTATGCAAATGTGCAGCTTACTTAGAAATCTGTCTTATGAAATTTATTTTCCTACCACAAACTTTTTCTTTGTAATGTTGAATACATGTAGAAGAACCAAACAGTATGTACGCCTTTGGGGAGTTGCTTGCTTTTTTTTTAAATGCTATCTTTATTTTATTTATTTTTTATTTTATTTTAATTCCATTTATATCCCGTCCTTCTCCGAAGACTCAGGGCGGCTTACAAGCTTAGCAGTAGCCTTCATTCTATGTATATGCCTGCTTATTAGGGCTTTCACACACACCCCAAGCGGCATTATTACAAAGTCAGCTTAATTGGCCCCAACAATCTGGGTCCTCATTTTACCTACCTCGGAAGGATGGAAGGCTGAGTCAACCTGGAAGGACTTATACAACCATGTTGTATAACTTATACAACTTATACAACCATGTTTGTGTTTCCCATTTTGAAAGAGTGGGACAAAATGCAAGATAATGTGATTCTGTGATCGTGACCAGGAAGATGTGAGAGCAGGAGTGTCCAGCATGGCCGGTTGGGGAATTCTGGGAATTCTGGTCCACAAGTCTTAAAGTTGCCACGGTTGGACTCCCCTGCTTTAGGGGCTCCATGTGATCTTAGAGCACTTTAGTTGCTATCCTTTATGGTAAGGCAGTGGTGCAGTTTTCTGCAGCAGCAGTGATATGGCCATTTTTTCATGAGGAGCACTTTGCACAAACCCCATTCTCTCTATTAGTTCATAGCTGGTGGAATCCTTGGTCTTTAATACAGATTAAGCCCCACTTAGTACTTAACTCCCTTTAAGGAAACACATGCTGCTATTTTGCCCCCCCCCTCCCCCAGGCATCTTTAATTCACTGATCTTAATAAAAGCTACCTTTTTTCCCCCAGTGCTCTTTGGGAAGCTTACAACAAATAGGAGCCAGAACATAACAATGTTTTTAGTGTTCTTGACGCCATGCAAGCAGCATATTTAAGGAGATTACAGTCTGTGGATGCCTGGATTTACACACACACATACACACTTCTGTATCTTTTCTGTCGTACCCACATCACCATTTCTTACCTTCAAATCTTTCCATGTACAGTACAACCTTGGTGCCACCCAAGGCTTTAATAATGATAATATTTCTCTAATGTCTATTACTGGGGGGGGGACTTGAGAGCACTCAACATTTATGAATACAGCCTTGCCACATTGCAGAGACAAATGAACTCTATTTTACAAAGTCCAATCTGAGCAAGGCACTTAAAAAGATGAGATGCTTAGCTGACCCACCTGAAGGTTTAAGCATATCTTATTTAAAAATAAGCACCTTATAGTTCTGTTTCATGTTATGCACTTCAGTGGCTTAAAATCAGGAGGTTATGAGCTGGTGAGATAAAATGATCTGTTTCTATGGTCTTAAGGAGTATTTCTGATCAGATTTTCACAGAGATTCTTCTTAAAGTTATCCAAGTTTGAGAGATGGAGGAAAAAGGAAATCCACCTTGAAAACGTAAATATATCATGTGTTACACTGATTCATGGAAAGATTATTTAGACCAAATCCAATTCCTTGTTAGTGCAGACTCAAAATTAAAGCACCCGTCAGATGACTGTAAGGTTTTGCTCTTAAGAAGATTTTTTTGAACATTCAATTAGGATATGACTTCTTTCATATTAAAACCACAATTCCATATCCTATACATCGAAACACTCTTTGTCTTTTGCTCTATGTCATCTTTTTATATATGGAAAATGTATTTATTTGATTTATCCTGCCTTCATTTTTTTTGGGTCAGTTCAAGACAATGCTCGTACTTAGTTCTCCCACTTCCAATTTTCCCCACAAATACAACCCTGTCACGTTGGTTGGGCTGAAACAGGGACTGGCCGGCTTTCATATCTAGGCGAGATCGAGAAGTAGCATCTTAGCCACCACAACAAACTGGCTCTCTGTCATGAAATGCAGTACCCAAGGACACTATACTCTCATCCTGATCCCTCCTGTGGTCATCTAGGAATGTGGCCAATGCCATCTCAGTTCCATAGTGAAACTCAACTGGAAGGGGATTGCATGATCCGCTTTGTCCAGGGTCCTGTGGAACTTTCCTTAAAAAGACAAGGCAAGACTTATGCCAGGACCCGAATGTGTGTTTTCTTTCACAAAGTTTGGTTAAAGGCTAGGAAGATAAGTAGTTTGTCTATCCTCACAGGCAAAGAGTGAACTGAGAAGAGAGCTAGTTCCCAATCTTGTGTCTTAAAACTCAAGGCAATACTTCTTTTTTCCTGAGCTTGAAGTCATTTCGCATTTCTATTGATATCTGAAATCTCCGTAGCTCAGCAGTGTGTTCTTGGTGCCAGACAGGCATCCACACATCTTGATCAAATAGATTAGTTTTCCCTTGTGGTTATGATTTAGTTTTTAAAAGAAACAGAATAAAGGACATTTCAGCAATGAAGACTTAGCTTGCTGGGTGTCAGATGTGTTGAGTGGAGTTTTCTCATTCTTTATTGTTAACATGTACTGAACGTATAGCATTCTAGCCTTGTTTCTCCCCCCCAAATCTTACTACGTTCTTTTATACATGCTTTGTGTCTGTATATAGAAATCTTTAGGATGGACTTTTCAGTTCTTAATCAAACATTATATTTAGTAAATGGTGTTGCTGTTTAAAATTTACTTTAATGATAGGACTACCACAGTAGCAATGAAATGTAGTTTATTAGAGAGTCCAGCTATGTAAAGCGGGAATGAGCATGGCCCAAAGATTGAACACAGCCTCCGGTTGATATATGTGGCTTGCTGAAAATCTCATAACTCTTTGTGGTTCCAGGCAAGCCACTAATGCATGGCTGGTTGGGGAATTCTGGGAGTTCTTCTTCATGCTGCCAAGGCTGAAAAATACTGCACTAATCAATTGATTGCAAAACCTGGAGCCCCATTGGTAAAAGCCAATAATGGTTTAGCTTGGATTTTCTTTCTCTGCTTTTGCTACTTGTCTTCTTTTTTTAAAAAAAATCTGCTTTTTGCTATATCTCTGCCACTAGTTGATTTGCTGGGAGCAATGGGAAGCCACGAGGACTCCCATTTATTCATAGCAGACAAGACTAAGAATCCTTTCCCTTTGCTAGCTTTTGTGTAAGGGGGTTCGTCTTCTGCAGTGTGCAAAAGCAGTTCCTAAGGTGTGACCAAGAAGATGCTGGGGACTTCAGGGCCCAAAGGTTGCTCATCTGTAGAGGATGACCAAGCTGAGCCAGAGGGCAGAGTCAAACACGTCACAAGTTTGAGTTTTGCTATGCTCCCACAAGAGACTAGGTCCAGCCCCCCCTCCTCCCCGTGAATTCCGTTGACACTTATCTACCGCCAATTTCCCCTGTATATCAGATTCTTGTGCATAGATAGCATGAAATAAACTAGTACTGCTTTTAACTCCATCCCAGCTCCTGACGTCTTCAGCCTGACATCATTCCTCATATAAATTTTACATCTACACCCAAGGTGAGAACTGTTCCCACCCTTTTCACTTTCTGGAAGGGTATTAAAACTTGGCTTTGCTGGTTGGCCTGGGCCTTGAATGGGGCACTCACCTCTGGAGGTGGTTGATGGGATAAGAAGATCTCATCCCCGTGTCATGTATTTCCTTGGTTCCAGTTTTGATATCGTTTTTAAAATTTTAATTGTTTTTAAAATCCATCTTTTTATTTTTTTTTGTAAGCCACCCAGGGCTGCCTTATCAGGGAGCTAGACAGCCTATAAATTTAATAAATAATAAATATATATGTAGTGAGACGTGTTACTATCTTTGTTTGATATGGAATAGAATGACGCAAGGGCAATTAGTTAAATCTGACTTAAGAGTTACTGTCGAAACTTCTCTTGGCCGTGGTCATTTTAGCCACCTGTACCTGTTGGATCACAGGCCTAGCTACTACTGTGTCAGTTTAACCTGGATCACTTTATTTTGTAACGTTTACTTTCATTATTATTGGTGTTCTCTTAATTTTCCTTTTTCTGATTGTGCTTCTGTTTTTTCAGTATTTCCTTAATATTTATCGTAAGTTTGAAGCTTTACTCAGAAATATGTCCCTTTTCACTAAACAAAGAACGTAATACAAAAGCTTTCCTTATTTTATAATTATAGCTAGACTTCAAACCACAGCTGGAAAACTAGGTCAAACTGTGGTTTCAACCTATGAATTCCTTAGGTCAGGAGTGTTAGAAAGAGAAACTATACAAGCTTGGAGGATAGTGCTATGTCCTTTTTCTTCTCTTTTCTCTCTTGTTCGGGTGGGGAAATCAAGCAAACATTTACTAATGTATAGCATAGCTATGAGGAAAGTAAATCTATTGTATCATCTATGGCTAACACTGAAATTTTTATGTTTTCAGAGAAATCTGAAGATCCAGTGACGACACAAGCAGATCAAAGTTGCTAGTTGAGATCAAGAATGTTAACATGATGGAAACCTTCTGGTCTTGAAATCAGACGTTATTTTAAAAAACTGGCCATTAGCTAATGAAAAGAACTAAAAAATTAAGCAGGATTGGATTCTTGGCCCATCTAGTCCAGCAGGCTGTTCTCACAGTGGCCAGCCAACTGCACCAAGAAACCCACTAGTCTTCCATGGCCTTTATGACACACTTCATTTAGGACAGGGGTTTCAAACTGGCAGCCTGCGGGCCAGATGTGTCATGTGCAGGCTCCGCAAAGGCAAAAAAACCACATCACGATACATCACATGATGTGATCGAGTTTAACACGCATGATCTAGGCCAGGGGTAGGCAACCTTGGCTCTTTTATGACTCGTGGACTTCAACTCCCAGAATTCTGGCAGTTGAAGTCCATGAGTCATAAAAGAGCCAAGGTTGCCTACCCCTGATCTAGGCCAATAGCCATTGGTCCAACCTTTTTGTGAAGCCAGTCAGGCTGTTATCCAGCACAACATCTCATGATAGTAAATTCCAAGCTTATTTATCAATATCATAGTCTCCTGAGAACCTCCTTTCAATGTAGTAGTCAATTAACACAAACACAGAACAAAGCATTGATTGTTTAAGTGTTCAAGAACAGCGATTGAAGAGATGTTGAACTGAGAAGATTTCTTCCATTTTGAATGCTAAAGGCATATTTAACACTCCTTCCCGCCCCTCAAAAGCACATAGAATTTAGCATGGTGTATGAAATTGGTTGTGGAACACAATTTTTTTTTTTAGATTTGAACAACATTGGTTTTATCTGCTGCAATGGTATATATTTTGTTGTCCTGATAAGAATGGCTGTGTCAAAAATAACAGCAAGGAGGGAAGGGCAACTGAAGAAGGAACATAGTGTTTTATTTTGCTTTTTTTACTTTTGGATGTTGTTTTCTATAATTATTTTTTAATTAGTTACGCTAAGGACATAAAACTTATGACTGTTCTTTGGCTTGGTACTGATAGAATGTCACGTTATCATCACATGGTGAGGCATGAAATTTATTTACTTTACATAAACAACCTCTACTTAAAACAACTTAATTCAGAGCATTCCTTCATCAATGGACAGCATTATGTAGATCTTAGTATATCATTTTCGCAGCATAAAAAAGCACCATTGTTTGCCCATGACTAGCATTTACAGTAAACAAAATGTTTTTTGAAGACAGTGTAAGCAAACTTGAGAGCAGCTGCCAGGAGATGAAATCGAGTTGCGTTGCTGCTGTCTAAAGCATGCCATGTCTATGTGTAGGATGGGTGCCGCATGTTTCCAAAGGGAATTTGTGTTTCGGCATTTGGAGGAGCAAATCCAAACACAATTAACCTTTATCCTGCTGAGTCCCGGATAGTACTTGATCACTTGGGAGAGGCTTGTGTCTTGTGCCAGATAGAAAAAGTGGTGCTTATCCACTGGGCAAATTCCCAATTGATTAGAAAACAGAAGGATCTGTTACAAATGGGTTTGCCATCTCCAAGACAAAGCAATGGAGTTTTGCAGTCTTTTTCTTTTTCTTTTTTTTTTGTAAAGCTGCCTTCCGAGTTTTCCAGTATTATTGTATTGCATTTAGTCTGCTTTGGATAATCCATCGAATCTAGCTTTCTGTTGTGAAAAAAATCAAGCAATGTAAAGCTAGCAGGCTTTGCTTGCTCCCCCAGTCAGTTTGCCATTTGCCACAATTGTATATTGCCTCGGTTGCAGCTGTTGATCCCAAAAAGGTAGAATGGAATCTTTGGACAGGTAAAAGGCAAATGGTGTCTAGACCTGATATTTAGAGCAAGATAAACCACAAAGACAATTGTTTGTCAACCTTGGAAGCTTTAAGGTAGGTGGACGTCAACTCCTAGAATTCCCCAGTCAGTGTTCTTGTCTTAAAAGTTGCTAATAGTGAAAAGCATTGCTTTAGACATGACATTTTCACATGAGAAGATAAAAAGTGTCATATACCAAGGTAGACCATTAATCCCTTTTGTTCAGAGTTACCTACATCAGTTGGTCATGTTCTCCCACTCAAATGCTCATGTGGCCTAAATCTGCTTGACTTCCCAATCTAACCAAGGTTGGCCAAGTCCTACATCATCTGAAAGTGTAGACCACAGACTTGCTGGTCATAGCAGTTTCCTTATACATTATTATCTTCTCCATTAAAAAAGGTATATTCTGAAATTGCTCTGTAAGGGATTCAAAGTATCATTGGCTGGAGATAATGGGCATTATAGTCCCACACACCTGAATCATGGAAAACTGGATCATAGTAAATCGTTTTGTAACTTAGTAGTGCATTTTATAAATTTAGTCAGTATAATAGGCTTTTTAAAATGTTATTTAATAACCTTTCTGCATTTCTTTCTATTAAAGTTTTTTTCAACTTGCAAATCAAACCTGCTTACCTATAAGATAGGATTTGTTGTGGTATTTGTTACAATATTTTTCTTAATTTTTTTTACAATTTTAATACATTCCTAGAGTCAATCCCATACAAGTAGTGTTGTTAGTTGCGAAGTCGTGTCCGACCCATCGTGACCCTATGGACAACGTTCCTCCAGGCCTTCCTGTCCTCTACCATCTTCTGGAGTCCATTTAAGCTCACGCCTACTGCTTCAGTGACTCCATCCAGCCACCTCATTCTCTGTCGTCCCCTTCTTCACTTGCCCCTCAACCTTTCCCAGCATTAGGCTCTTCTCCAGTGAGTCCTTCCTTCTCATTAAGTGGCCAAAGTATTTGAGTTTCAACTTGGCATGCTTTAGAAGGATCTGGCCTTCTAAGGAGCAGTCTGGATTGATCTCCTCTAGAGATCAATCCGGTTTGATCTTGCAGTCCAAGGGACTCGCAGGAGTCTTCTTCAACAGGTTCCTATGGAGAAAAAATCTTTACAGCATCAGACTCTCCTTTCACCACCAGATACATCCACAGCTGAGCGTCCTTTTGGCTTTGGCCCAGTCGCTTCATGCTTTCATACCAGTGTAGTCAAAAGTAATCCCCAGTGTGTTCAATATGGCTGATGTTGTTATTTATTTCTGAGAAATAAATTCCAATAGCATGATGTAAGACTGAAACTGCATTGCAAACCCATGCATGCCTACTCAGAGGTAAACTCAAGAGTTCAATAGGAGAACAATACTGTGGTTTCACTTTCCTTTGAAGTCTGAACCACTCCTGAAATTATTTTGTAAGAACTAAGTTTGGGCTGTATTGATTTTGTGTGGCATTTTTTGCTTTAGGTGAGATTTTAATCTGTCTAGCAGAGAAATGCTACTTAGTGGGAAGAAAAATGGTTAGTCCTCCATTATTCTTTTGACTTCTGAATATTGTAGGATATAACACTTTTTTCACTGTATAAAATGTGGTCATTTTAATCTTTGGCCTAGCAGTAGTTAAGATTTCAGTTTTAAAATACCACATTTGAAGTATGTAGCATCATAGTTTACAGTAATGTTAGATATTTTGAAAGCAAATTGAATGTTTCCAGTGTGGATTAATGTTCTATACTTTTAAGATTAAATGTTACTTATCATGTTGGCCATGATACACATTTACAGAAAATATTTACCTGAATATCTTCAGTTATATTCAAAATCAACTATGCAAATGCACCCAGACATACACTAGTTTACCAAATTGCATTTTTTATAGGCAAACCTTTCAAGATTGCCTCATGAACTTGGATCCAATTGTTGTATGCTCTTATTTCTTATAGGGTTTTTTTTCAGCGAACCTTACAATAATATAGGAATATGAATATCAAGTGAAATGAAAACTTAAATTATAAAATGTTATCAGTACTGCATTCCTTCATGACTACAAACGCTCAAAAAGAATACCTGTTTCTTTTCTTTCAGACATGTAATGGTTATTTAAAATAAAACAGGGTGTGGGAAGGCACAACGGAGGCGATTAATAGCAATTACTTTTAAAGAGGTGTAAATAACTTGCTATCCAGACATTACAAATATCCAGGTGCTCTTTATGTGCTGATGACAACAAAATTGAAAAGAAAGATGGTAATAATTCTGACTGGTTTTCTCTGCAGAAGATATTGATTATTTGTGTGTGGTGAGAGATTTGGAAAATTCAATTAAAGGAGTTGTGCAAAGGTTTCATAAATTTTCCTTGTACAGCGTGTACACAGACAATGTTGCGTATTAAATCAATGCAGCACTTCACAATATATTTTCTTTGAAACATAAAAATAAATAACATTTAAACAGTTCTGCTTACTACAGAAACAAGTTTTATTTTCTGTGAAGCATTTAGTCATGTGCTATCACTGACTCATACACATTTGCCAGCTGTAACAAATTTTATAGACATTTTCTCCAGAGACGTAGTTCATGTACTATGAATTTTTAAATGAGCAAATGGTGAAGAGGAGATGTCAGCAATATAAAAATTGATCAGTTAAAAGATAAAAGCATAAGTAAAGAGATTTGTATGGTAGTCTTAATAGGTTTTATTAAATAAAAATACTATAAAAAGAACCATAATGAATAGTCTAAAGATTTTAACTGTGGTTGAGGGTTATGGAGAAAAATTATTCTGGCACATTTAAGAAAAGAGAGGTTTTATAACTGCAGTCAAGTGACTTTTTCCCCCCCTGTCTCTGCTTTCTTTATCCATTTTGGAGTTGCACATGGCTGAAAATGCTCAAACTTTGCATGCACTTGCAAAAATCAAAGCAAACATCCAGAATAAAGTTTTAGAGAGCTTGTGAACTCTTGTGATATGGATGAGATTACTGACTACCCAATAGTTACAAATCCCACTTGAAGTAGAAGGTCCCACGTTACCTCTATCTTCCTACTTGTGAGGGGGGGAAAGGGGGGGGAGGGAAAGTGCAAAAAAAAAGTTTTAACAAAAGAGGTCCTTTTCTCTGAAATAAAAAGCAGGACAAAATGACTAATGCAATGGGAATGGAATGGGAATAATATTGGATTTTGGGTTTTGGTTATTTTTGTTCAGTTTCATAATTATAAGATACCAATAATCCTATAAAAGTAAATATCCATTCTGGCCACTGCTGTTCAGCTGAAAAATCCTCAATCTTCACATTTATTTGAATTTAGTCATAGGTTGTACTCTGTTATAGCCCATTAATAAGTGAGAAGAACTGAAACATGAGTGTGTTAAAACACCACGTTAAGAGTGAGTTGTTCTTGTTTTGCAGAGAATCTCCAACCTGACGATAGCTTTGCATTCCTGAAATCTCTCATTGGCTAAGGTGAGGAGACATTAATGCTTCTAAAGTATAATATAGAAAATCATGTAACGGGAATTTTTGCAAGAATTATAGACCTCTGATAGCATTACATTTGTAATGTAATATTTAGGAAAAAATGTTTCAAAAGTGTTCACTTGGTTTAATTAGTCAATGGAAAAATAACTCAAATGTGATCATAATTATTTTCTCTGCAAATGGGTGATTCCCAAATGGCACCAATTTGTACTGTTGCATATATGATATATTCAAAAAAGCATTCTTTATCCCAATTGTATATTCACAGGTTGTAATTCCATCCTTGCATTATTCAGAGGGAATGTACAGTTTGGTGTTTGTTTTTAGAAATGCATTTCATTCATCCTTGATCAGACGGTCATATTTCAGAACATATTCCAGAATATATTTTAGTTTGCTTTTGTAATTTTGTAAAATCATGTTGTGCTAGACCAGTGCTAGTTAGAACAAATTTTCATGAAGTAATGTTCATCAAGTTAAATGTTGTTTATTCCTTATTAAGTCAAGATAAGGTTGTACTCATTTAAGTATATAGTATTTTCAAGACCATGGTCATCTTATCGTCAAACAAAATTTACATATAATACAGAATCAGTATTGTATCATCCCAGGCTGATTTATATTGGAATTTAAGATGGCAGCCCTGTGCTTCAGCATCACTGAAAAGTGGATGATTCTGAGTTGCCTAGTGGCCTACTCACCCTCTTATTCTATGAAATAAATGTTACTCCCTTGTTTGCTACTGTTGTATCATCAGAGCAAGTGGACTGCAGTTTGCACTGCAGCCCTGATGCTTGTAACACTTATATTAATAAATATAACTTTATTGAAGAGTACAGCAGTAAGAAAAACAACAAATAGTGCTGTCTTAGGTTGTTCAGCTAGGAAGAAAAATGCACTCTGAACGGCTTAAGGGATGAAAGAAGCATACATGTTTGGAGCTGAATCAGCAGAAGTTGAGCAACAAAACTTAGTGCAGTACAGAACAAAAAACAGGTTATTTGCTGCCAGTGAGAAAGCAATATAGTTTCTTCATCCTTGGCATTTTGAAACACAATCTGAAAACTCAACAGTACAGCACAAGAGCATGCACAAAGTGCATCCTAAACACTCAATAAGCTGAGAGAGATTTGGCAATCTTAATAATACCCGGAAGCCCAGCTTTAGTAGAATGCTAGATGCTACACAGAATAGGGGTGCACCCCAAAGCTCAACAAACAAACCAAGATAGCATTAGTAACTGTGCAAAGCATAGTAATGCATGTATGAACACACAAGCACACTTTTTGCATTATTTGCCTGCAAAATGCCGCAGAGCGCATAAGCAAGAATGTATGCTTATGAACAATGTAACTTGTTCATCCATATGTACTTTTGATGCAGAAAAGATTTTTTTTAAAAGACCAAAGTGTTTTCCCAAGATGTCCAGCACGCCTGCAGCAGTCTCATTCCATTTGGCCATGTACTTATCTGTTGCTTTCCTTCCAACTCTCTCCTCCTCTTATTCCATTCAGCATAAACCAGTAGTAGCAGGAATGACTGCTATACTAGCTACATGGGGAAAAGTTTGGAAAAAGAAACTTGCACATAAATGATAGTATAACAACCCACAACATGGCATTTAAAATGGCCAGAAAGTTTAAACATGAAAAAGCCAGCGTTGTTGTTGTTTTTTTAAATTTCACTCACCACAAATGTATTTTATTGAAAGTACTATTTGATGTCAGAGCATTTTACGTATTCCTAACATGAAGCGGAGGTATGACTTTCTCAGGTGAGTCAATGACCTGCTATGAATATAACCCAGATGAGTTAATGTCTAGGAGACAGCATTCCTCTGGGCTTTGAGAGGCAAGTGGCTGCTAGGGATCTACCAATGAAAAAGCAGCCAGCCCTCAGTCCCACCACAGATCCATAGAGGCAATATTGTCTCAGGAAGCATGGATTAACTCTGCTACTAAGTCATGGAGTGTCACTACGTAACCTGTTACAGAGAATAGTCTTGCTTAGGATGCTGGTACAGAGAAACAGTTGCTGGGATCTAGTTAGATATGAGCACTGATTGCCAAAAAGTGAGTATCTTCTCATCTTGCTCAGGTAGTGCAGAGTAGAGTGTTCAGTGTTACTATTTAAGCCAACAGATGAAATCTCTCTTCTCGTTAATGCTCAGCTTTCCTCGTGCACCGAGCATGAGAATAGTAGATGTGAGTTCACCAATAAGAATCCTAGATAAAGCAGGGTCCTGGTGGAGTCAAGTGAAGCATCTGCTTAATGGCTTATGCATTCTCTTTTCCATCGGGGACGTCCCTGCAAACAGGAATGAACTCCCCAGAGGAAGATTGATTAACAGTTTGTTAATACGATTATATTTCCCGTTATTATCAGAAAATTCAAAAGGGTTCATAAACTTTTAAGTACCACTACCTAATAACAAAGGGACGCGGTGGCTCAGTGGGTTAGGACGCTGAGCTTGTCGATCAGAAGGTCGGCAGTTTGGCGGGTTGAATCCCGAGTGCCGCGTAGCAGAGTGAGCGCCTGTTACTCATCCCAGCTTCTGCCAACCTAGCAGTTCGAAAGCACATAAAAATGCAAGTAGAAAAATAGGGACCACTACGGTGGGAAGGTAACAGCGTTCCGTGCGCCTTTGGCATCCAGTCATGCCGGCCACATGACCACAGAGATGTCCTCGGACAAGCGCTGGCTCTTCGGCTTTGAAACGGAGATGAGCAGGGGCCCCTAGAGTCAGAAATGACTAGCACGCATGTGCGGGGGAACCTTTACCTTTTTTACCTAATAACAATAAAGGAGAATTCCAGTAGATTATGAGTTATTGACAGGCTGACAGTTGACTCTGGCCCCCAACAGCAGCAGCTGCAGTAGTAGTAGTAGTAGGAATGCATGTTCTCACTGTATCTCATAATCCTTGAGTTTTTATTAGCAGAGTGCATAATTAGAAAATAAAAAATAACCTCCATTTATTGTAAAAAGGGGAATTTCCTGAAGAGACATAAACTCATTTGTATTATTATAGTAATTTCCTAATACATGTTTCCGAATCCAAACCTTTGAACACTTAAGTGTTATTATTGGTTCTTGGTAGCTATAAGTTGTCTGTTACTACAGCAATTAAGAGTATTTATTTATTTGTGCAACATAGATCAAATAAACAGTATGAAAATAACAGTTTTACGTTAAACATCATCCTTTTTATTTTCTTGAAATATGAAGACATTTGGCTACGGTCCCATTTTAAATAAACTAAAACAGTAGTGAGCATTTCTATTGTAACAAATGTTTCCTTGCACATTAAGGAAAACAGGATATTTTATTTTCCAATGGTTTTTGTGTGTGCTTGTATGTTGTACCTTTTAATGGTAATTGGCAATGGTAAACTGTAACATTGGTGCTATTTCCTGTTATTTTAATCTTTTTTTTTAACCACAGGTTTTATCTTAAGAATATATCAAGCTTGGCTGCAAGATTCTACAACTGTCTGATCCTACTTAAAAGGTTAAAAAAAACCTTCCTGTAAATCTATCTCTCCAACAAATACCAGCTAAGGATTGCTCAGTGTACCAGGCAGGTGCACATCTAGATACAGTTTCTTGCATCTAATTTAAACCTTACAATCTGTACAACCAGTTAATCTCAATGTAAATAATACACTTGCCATAGCTTTTTATGCAAATATGTAATGGCACAAATTGTATTCCTTCTGTATAGTTTAAAAGCTAAGAAAACTTGCCCAGCGTTGGTAAAAATTCTTTAATGAGCTTTTCACTAAATTTTGAAAGAAGGCCTATTCTTAGAGATGGATGCTATTTCCCAGGCCTTCAAACAAACTGCAAATTTCACAGTAATTATATGCTCCATGCTGCCTCTGATGCCCTGCCAATTCTACCACAAACAATGGAGATGCCTTGCCAATTTACAGCACATTGTTTATCTTATCAGCACACACAAATTCAAGCAAATGTGCCATTTATCTTTGGATATAACCATTCATTTATTAATAAAGACAGATCCAAACACTGTATATGCAGTTACTGTTTTAGCAACATTGGTTTCCCAGTGAAGTTCAGTATTTTTTATTGCTAGTGAAACCATCTAATATCTCTTGTGTTATTGGAACTTAAACTACTTAATACATTAAAACTCAATCCTTAAAAGGTTAAGTATTTTTGTGAAATAGTATTTGCAAGCATAAAAATTAAACTAGTTCTAATATAAGGTAATCCTTGCTTAATGTCCACTTGTTCATTGACTATTTGAAATTACAGCACTGAACGAGGGGTACTTACCCATGGATCCTTGTAGTTGTGACCCTCACAGCATCCTCACGGTAGCTTTATGACCAGTCCTCAAATTTACAACCATTCCAGCATCTCTGTGATCATGTGATCAAGATCCAGGCACTGTGCAACTGGCTCACAATTATGATGCAGCATCCCACAATCATGTAATCACCAGCTGTGACCTTTGCTACCAGCATCTAACAATTAAAGTCAGCGGGGAAGCCAGAAGGTAGTTACAAATGGTGATCACATGACTGTGGGACATGACTACCTGGGATTCATCTAAACGATGACAACACTGGGACTACTGGAATTAATGCTGTCAGTCAGTGAAGTCATGACACCACCACCCATCTTATGACTGAATAACAAAATAACAGAGATGGAAGGGACCTTGGAGGTCTTCTAATCCAACCCCTTCTCGAGCAGGAGACCATGTGCCATTTCAGAGAAGTGGCTGTCCAGTCTTTTCTTAAAAACCTCCAGTGATGGAGCACCCACAACTTCTGAAGTCAAGCCGTTCCACGGATTAATTGTTATACTAATAATTATACTAATTACTGTTATACTAATTACTGTTGGTGAGGACTACCTATATATGCATGGGGACCCATAAATGATTTCACATTTCAGTTTGCATATTAGAGGCACATTTTTAAGACAGACTATTTTGAATGGAAGCAATGAAAGGTTTTGTTTGCTTTATGAAAATGTATACTTTTCCAAATTACTGATAGCTTGGTAGTTTACGAATAGCAAAGACTAGAAACTTGAAATTTACTTTCTAATTGCCTTTAGCCAGCACAGCTTTTATTATTTATTATTTCTTTCTCTTAAAAATGGAGATAGAAAATAGATGGCTTCGGAAAACTCATTACCAAGAAATTATCATAAAACAAAAGAGCAACACATCTAAGTCAAATACTTTGTGTACTTGTATAACTCAATAAAGGTATTTGGCAACCTAGAATGTGAATTAAGAATTCTCATCTTTTTTAAAAAACAACAACATAACATTTATCTGTATGACACTTAAATCTAGAAATAATTGGGGAGGAAAAAACACATCTCAGGATACCATACACAGTATGGAACACCTTATATCTGTCTCCCTAGAGCCATTGGGGCAAAGTCTCCAAGAGTAAGGAGGTTAATGAAATCAGAAGACTATTACAACAACCTTTAGGAAAGGGCCATCTATACTTACTGTTAAACTGTGTAAATAACAGAGGGCTTGCAGCAGTCTAACACTGGGTGCTAAAATTCAGGAGCATGAATGAATGCTTTACCATTGCATGGGCCTCCATAAGGATTAAGTAGCCTATATATTCAGTAGAAAGAGCAAGACTACATCATTTTTCCATACAGGTTTCATACCAACACTATTGGTAGCTATCAATCACAAAGAGAACAGGTCTGGAGATTACTGGAGCTTTAAATTTGCATTTGCTCTTTGTACATAAACCATTATATCTTATATAGTCCTTTTTTCTTGTTTTTCTTCATGTTTAGCTGTTCATGCATTTTGAAAAACCGCTCATGAGAAGGCACTATAGAAACAGCATTAAAAAAAGTAGAAAGTGCTTCTGTTTGTATAGAACTATTCTGTACCATATTGGCTTGGTTGGGAAAAGTCACCATGTGGTTTCAAAATGTATGAATTAGACTAGCTTAGTGTAGTGGGTCTGGTGCTGGACCAGGAGTGGAGAGGCCGAGCTGAAGGCCACTGAATGACCTTGGGCCAATCACACTCTCAGCTCAGCCCCTTTCACAAGATGGCTATTGGGGAAAAATGGGAGGGATGCCCTGTATGGGAAATTGTCTTCATGTGGGAAAGCAAGAGATAAATCTGATAAATTATAATAATGTTTGATTTTAATACAGTAAAACTTTTATTTGATAATTTTCCATTTATCAGTTCTTTTCATTTTGACATTTCAGTGTTAAAAAGTAGTTTTTTCCTAAAATGTATGTATGTTATATGAAAACAGACACCCACTGAAGGATAGGGTTGATCACAGTTTTAAAAGCAGGAAAAGGGAATTATTCATAAAAGGTAATTGCTAATCAAGCATATCAACATGTTTCCAAAGAGCTTAATGTATTACAGCAAGTTGTAAGTACAACTTGAGTACACAACACAGCTGGTTCTAAATTTCTTAATTACAAGTGGTCTTGCCAATTTTAATGGAATTTACTTCTCTACATGTTTCCAAAGGATTTCATCTATTAAAGCATCACAGTTACCAGTTTTAGACACTTTCCCCTTTTCAACAATAGCTGTGTAAGTGAACAATCATTTCATATTTCTATGTAAGGAATATCAGATATTTCTCCCTTACTGAAAGCCATCAGAAGGAGAAAGGAAACAATTCATATATTACTAAGATTTTTCTATGTTAATGAGCACTTACTCTTGACCTCTAATTACTGCATGGGAAAAAGGATAGCGTAGGGTAATAAAAACATCAGCCCAGTACAGGTTGCCCTTAACTTATGAGTGCCAGTTAGCAACTGTTCAAAGTTGTGATAGATCCTCCCAAATTACACCTAATATCAGATTCAATAGTACTATTTACCGTAATTGGTATGGTTTTTCCATATGTGTATTTCTAGCAGGTAGCTGAATCTAGAGAAAAAAATTATCAAAAATAGACCTATTGTGTCTGTATTTTAAAAGACTTTATCCAATATAAAAGTTTAAATATAAATCTGATAATATTTGGAATAGTCTTGAAATGCCAGTACTGGCTGAGGATGGTTATGGTACATCAATAAAAATCAGCATTGCATAAAAAGACTTGCCCACATACACAACAATCTCTCTTTCCTACCACTTCTGAATGAAACTAACCCTTTAGGAAGGAAAAGAACCACTGCAAATATACATTTACCATGACTGTACCTCAAACCAGCCCCAAATCAGTTATGTGATCACTTTTACTTGCCATTAATGCTAGGGATTCAGACTACATATGGTAGATGTCAAAGAGAACCCCATCCATTTCTTCAGAACTTGGAAGTTTACATTCATCCCAGAATCATCACTGAATGCCCTAGGGCAGGGGTAGGCAACCTCGGCTCTTTTATGACTCATGGACTTCAACTCCCAGAATTCCTGAGCCAGCGGAGTTGAAGTCCATGAGTCATAAAAGAGCCGAGGTTGCCTACCCCTGCCCTAGGGCAAGCTAACAAACAAGCTGACAAGCTAGGTAGCAAGCATGCATACATGCATACATACATACATACATACATACATACATACATACTCTAAATCTTGAGGAAAAAGGAAAGAGAAATAGAGAATAATATCCAAAGTCAATTGAACAGGGATCTTTGGCTAAGAAAGATTTACTGTACTTAGTTGCATCTCTATTGAGGATATTTATATATAACAGAAAAGCAAAACTCTTTTAAATCTTCTGTTACTCAGAATGGAAATCTGACTAATTAAAGAAATAATTTTTTTTGGTTAGGACCTTGTACTATAAAACTACCTTCAATTGTCAGCTTATGAAAAGGCAAGTCTCTTACAAGACAACATGCAAAACAACCTGATTATTTTGCAACGTGATTTGAGCTTTTCTCAGTGATCTGTTAATTAAGCATTTTAGTTTTAGTGCTGAAGTGAGGTTCTCTTTCTCTTGGCCTACTGAAGAATGAGGGCCTCTTAGTCCAGCACGTTGGTATATGGATGTTTTTCAACTTTCCAGTCAGAGGAGAAAGTGTGGCTGGCCCAAAATTGCACAACCAGCTTCCATGCCTATGAAAAGACTAAAACCCAGGTCTCCCTACTCCTAAATCAATTATCTGAATCCTAATGACCACAGTGACTCATATGCGTGTAGATCTCCAATACTATTAAGACTTACATGTTGATACGCTCTCTACATGGGGCTGCCCTTGAGGACCACTTGGAGGCTTCAGCTGGTGCAGAATGCGGCGGCGCGAGTTGTGATGGGGGTTTCCTGATACTCCCATGTAACACCTCTACTCCGCAACCTGCATTGGCTCCCGGTTGCCCTCAGGGTGAGATTCAAGGTGCTGGTGATGACCTATAAAGCCCTAAATGGCTTGGGTCCGGGTTATCTGAGGGAACACCTGCTGCCGGCATCAAGTTCCCTTCGTCCAGTGCGCTCCCACAGGGAGGGTCTTCTCAGGGTGCCACCGGTAAGAGGTTGCCGGCGGACGACACCCAGGGATAGGGCCTTCTCAGTGGGGGCGCCTGCCCTTTGGAACCAGCTGCCAGTGGAGCTGAGGAATGCCCCCGACCTCCGTTCATTCCGCCGGGACCTGAAGACCTGGCTCTTCGAGCTCTCTGGCCCAGGCTGATAATTAATCTTAATTTTAACTGGGGTTTTATTTATGCAGGGACAAATATAATTTTTTTTAAATTTGTTTTTAACTTTTGTATCTTGGTTTTTTAATCACCCTGTAAACCGCCCTGAGTCCTTCGGGAAAGGGCGGTATATAAATGTAATAAAATAAAATAAATAAATAAATAAAATATACATGGAAAGTATTAACCACAGCTACAGTATACATTGTGATTCCTGTTATGGCCTTCAGATATTATTGAGGTTAATACTGAAATTAAGACTGTCAGGAAAGCACGAACGATGACACTGAATCATGACACTGGATCTTGATGATTTTAAGCTTATAGGATACTGAAATTTAGTATAAGGCAATTTATTATATGTAATCAAATACACTGTAAGAGATAGCACTTAGCAGCAATAGACATGAGTAATTGCTGTAACATACAATCAGTAACGTCAACATGTTTTATTTTGGGAAGTGCACTAAACCAATCATAACATTATTAAATTATTGGGGTATTATATCTGTTTAAAATAAACTTGCACAGATTTTTGAGATGCTTCTTATTTTCTGGATTTATTTTGAACTTACTATCAAACTTACTGTACAGAAAAGAGCAGGTAAGCACAAGCCTCTTATGAGCAGCACATATTGACGTGTAAATATTTTAATTTGGCTTTTCTTAGAAAATATATCAAATGACAAAAAGAATTTCATTCCATTATAGAACACTTCAAGACAAAGATCTATGGAAACATTAATGGCATGTCCCAAGTAAGAGCCATTAATTTTCCAAGTTGGCACTTAAAATTAATTAATTTTTTTCTGGTTTCGACCATCTTTTGATTCCCACATTGCAATGATGTTAAAATATAGTAAGAAAAAGAGAAAGTGTAAGCAGGATACAACAGAGACAGCTACTGGAAATAAATCTGGTAGATGCTTTGGAGGTTCCATCGTAGCGCTCAGTAGAGCCAGGATGCTCATCAGAGTTACTGAGATGAAGAACTGAATGTTGGGGTAGGAGAAGAGAAAAGAGGTGATGGTTACTACAGCTTTACAATACCCAGTAAGTGTTTTCATTAGGTGGTGGCATATACATTTAATAAATATTTCAATGAATTTACTGTCTCTGCAGCACATCATATTGACCAGTTGCCAGTTGATGCTAATCAAATAACATTAAATATACATTAAATAGTAGAAAAATAATCCTACTATTGCTAATGTATATAAAGTGCTCACAGCATTACCAACATGGTAACACACTGGAATGAAGGAGTTCATTTTATTAGTCAACTTGAAGGATTATGGTTATAAGATGCTAGATGCTGCTCAGAAGTAATGCAGAACGGATACGTGTTCTAGCAGTCGTTTGATAACAGTCTTACTGAATAAATGTAATTCAATAATTCAGCTGGGGAGTTTGGCAACTTAATATAGTGGTTTGTGCTTTGGTAAGAAAAATGCAAATCATGAATGTGGTCTTGGTAAAATTAGTACACATAATATGTATATGAAACAGTTACTTACTAAACTCTTCATGACTTTTGAAAATGTCTTAAACCAAGTAATGTATTTCCTTAGATAATTGGAAAGCTTTTTTAGCTGCAGATCTTCTTCAGATGTTTTTTCAAATATTGAAAAAGACGTTGTACACACCAGGAGGAAAGCCAACATTGTGACAGTGTAAGACAAAAAAAGGCCATCCTTTAATAGAAGGGGAAGCATGCTGTAAAGGGAAACATGAATTACTGTGAATTCTAGCAAGGTTATACAAGCCAAATAATTACTATGTAAAATAAATCTTAAAATGTCTTCTTAAAATAAGAAGAATTGTTTAGAAATAACATTCAAACTCACCTGAAAGTTGAAACTAGAAGAAACCATGTAGAGATAAAAGGAATGTCATGTATAACTAAGCAGACTGGTCTAAGGAGAAAACCGAAATATAAGCTCAAAAGCATTGTTTAAGAAACATAATAACTTTTCAGCTGCTGCTTCTCTGATAATCGTAAAGTGCAGTAAAATAAACGAATTAACACTAAATACTGGATCTTTCTATAGGAGTAAGCAATACTTCATGTCTTTGATACCTTCTGCAGTAAAACAATCTGGTTGCGTGGTCATTGCTTATCAGCTACACCAGGGGTGTCAAACTCGCAACGTCATGTGACCTGTTGCGACATATCACAACTTTTTTTCCACTGCCGGCAATGGGGTGGGTGCGGTTTCAGCATGACGCATCTAGCCTGCCGGCCGGCAGTTTGACACCCCTGAGCTACACCTTCAATGCATACTCAGTATTCTGGGACCTAAGAAAAATCCATGATTTCACCTTCCTGATTCTATTGGAAAGGGAGAGCATAAATTCGTAGACACAAGTCACATGTTATGCAAATGTAGTGGTCCTGTATAGGAGCTTGAATCTTATTCTAGAACCTTTTTGCCAGCACTACAGTTTTTCTCACACATATTTCCAGGGTATCAGTTTGAAGTGTTTTAATATAATAATTAAAGTATTTTTAATATAAAATACTACTTACACCGAAACAAGAAGAATAGATTTTTCATGCACTTGGAATGAGAAGAGAAAGAAAGACAACGAACAGCAAACCTTTGAAAAAGAAAGTTAACAATGTTAAATGCTAGACAAGATCTGCTACTGAGGATTTTTGTGCTATTAATCATGGCCATCAATTCCACACTTTTATTACCAAAAGCTTTTATTTGTTTCATAAACTATGGCTACTTGGCCAAGGCTCACAATAGGATACCTCAAATTAGCTGATTAGTTGATGAGAGATGCTAGCATGAACCATCAACCAGGTAAGGGCCTCTAAACAAATGAACATAACTGACAAATCACTGATGTAAAAACTAAGTGATCTAAACAAATTGAGAAGGATTTAAAATAGGCTTCTGGTATGGTGGAGCTCTACCCGTCTCTGATCTGAAATACTAAATTTGGCTGTGAAGTTTTATGATCAGTTTTTAATCACACCTTTAAGTTTTTCAGTGTTCTGACAAATATGAGAGGTAGCAGTCCAATGTCAAGGACCACTAACAGTGCAAGAGCCTATCATTTAAGCAAGTTATTCATTAACCATGTTTACTGTTCAGTGAGATATCATGGATTATTTTATTGCCAAATAACTCCAGGGACCTTATAAATAGACTATTGTCTATGGAGTAGAATATCTCCTAACATATTGTGCATGCAGATGATGACAGATTAGAGACCATAGTTGAAGATCCTTAAAAGAATTGATAGGAAAATAGCTATCTACAACACAAGGCAATATATGTGGTTCACAGGGTTGAACTTGGAGTTCTTAATACTCTCTGATCTTGGTTTGCTTCAGGATATTTCATTAGGTAACAAGGTAACATCAAAGGTTAGGGTTAGGGTTATCATTATGTGCCATAATCATGATGTTACCCAGGTGGGTAATGAAATGTTTGCAAGCAAAAAACTAAGCTCAGAGAGCATCAAGGTCTCCACAAATCAAGCTCCCATTAGCTGCATTCTAGGATACTAAAAGAACTTGATAAAAACAAATCTTTAAATGGACAAATCATAATAATATGGTAGACAAAGCATTATAAAAGATAGATTTGGCGTATTTTCCCAACTCGGGATTTTTTAACCAAAATAACCGGTAAGATCCTTTTCATTTTATGGTGATTCCCAATGCTACGGTGTAATTTGTATCTTTGCTAAATAAATATTGCATTCCAAAATTGTTTTTATCAATTTTACTATGTTATTTTCCTTCAGTAATAGAAAATTAAAGGAATTTTTGGCAAAAGAAAAAAAAGGAACAAAATATGAAGTTTTAAGTTGCCTCTGATGGCCTCCTTTGGAAAGAAATGTTTTGTTTTGTTTATTAGATTTCTACCTCACTTTATTATTTTTTAAGTAACCCAAACAGCGAGCATACATATTAAACATAGATAATACTCCTTATTCTCTTATTTTCCCCACTACACATCCTGTGAACTGGTTTGGGCTGAGAGAGAGTGACTGGCCCAAGGTCACACAGCTGGCTTTCAGGTCTAAGGCAGGACTAGAACTCATGGTTCTTAGTTTCTAGGCCACAACCTTAACCACTACACACACACACACAAATAAATAAATAAGAGGAAGCATGCAGAAGATAATTTCTTCAATTCTTTCCAACTCCATACTAGATCACATGTTCAAATGAAGCAGGAAAGGGGAAATTAAGAATGGGGAAGTCAGCAACATTTTGCCCAACTGATTGTTTTATAGGGAATCACTGATTGGAATTGGGATTTTTTTTCACTTCTCCACATCCCTATCAGCCATAACAGAGATGAAGAAAAGAGATTATTACATATTACAAAACTATGAATTAAACTATATTTAAATATGTGTTATTAAACACTTACCAAGCCATATTTAAATCCTCTGAGTGAAGGTTGCAGAGTCAGTTTTATGCAACTGGGAAGTACAGTCAGGAATGTTAAAGCAAAACTAAAAAAATAAAGTAATAATATATTAAAACCATTGATTTCAATAACCAGATTAATTCTGAATCAAGAATCAGATGAGAATTGTTTAGGAACACTTTGGTATTGCTCAGTTTTTATAGTTACGAAGAGAAATAAGATTCCTTTCATGATGATGATGATGTCATCGATTCAGCTGAGTCACAAATTAATAAACCAACAAGCAGAGAACAGCTCCACAAAATGTTGAAATAATCTTTTTTTATCAAAGCCGTTTAACTATATAATTCTATATAGTTTTATATAACATAAATAATTCTAAATCTAAATAATTCTAAATTATGTTCTTTGAAATTCATCTTTTGCTAAAACCATAATATGAAACTGCTTGGGACTTTGATATTTACATACCTTAATTTAAGTTGTATCTCTGTTGGCAGAATTGTCTTTATTTTGAAAAGAATGCTTACAGCGCACCAAATATTGGCTACTTTATCCTGAAAATATATTTAATGTATGCATTATTTTGAAGGTAAAGCATAATTTTATATACATGGAATGGCACAAATCATCTACATGAAATTAAACGTATCTGTGTACTCTTTTTGAAGAGACCACAGACTGTCAATGCTACAAAATCACCTGTAACTATCTATTACCCAGATTTTAAAAAGCAACATGAAACATTTTTTTTCCAAATGTGAAGCCATACTACATTCTGCCACATTCTCTTACTAGTACATATTTAGCACCGCTTGCTAGCTGCCAGCAATGACAGAGTTAACCCCTAATAAATCACGAAGTCTAAAGACATTAGCAGTTGTGCTAGGATCACTTTCCAAATTAAATTTGTAACCACACAGCTAGCATACTCATGAAACTCATCCCTAAACAGCTGCTTGAATCACAGCTGTGTAGACATAACAGCAAAAAAGCTACTACAAACAACTGAACAATCTCCTTGTTCTCTTACAAGAATACAGAACGCGCACTGCAAATTTGCTGAAGGTGACAAGTGCTTGGCAGCACTACCAACATATAAGGTGCCAAACTAATAGCCAGTGAAGTTTTACAATTATCAGCACTGAAGACATGTCTGTAAATGGGAATCAATTCAAAGAACCTGTCATAGGCACCCCAGTATAAACTTACTGTGCATTGCTTAGGTAGACAGTTTCTTAGTTTACCCAGATTAATATCCCAATCAGCCATTCCTGTGCCAGCTCTAAAAATCTTTCAGTTAACACTGAATACACTGTGTGAAGTTTTTAAATCATACAGACCCATTTTATTAAAATCTACAACACATTTTTTAAAGAAGCATAAAGCGAGATTAACAGTCAGAAAAACAAACTGCTTGTCAGTCCTCTGGTTTTTGAATTTCTATTCTTCATGTCACATTTCTATTTCTATTTCATCGTGTAACATTTCAGTCAGTATATGACTGGGGAATAAGATCCTAAGTGTTTCTTACAATGTGCCATCACCAGTGCTGTGCTTCTTAATGATTTTCAGAGGCGAGTCTGCTGCAAACTGTATAACTGTTTCTCTGTCTGGTGCAAACAAATTAATAAATGTAATACCAGTGATAAAAACCACCCAGTTTATGGTCAACATCTTTAGGCTTTACCTCACCCAAGCAAAATTGTAAATTTTCCACCAGGACAAATTTAAATCATGCAAATTTGAGCATCAACCCAATATCTATTTCGGAAGATTGTTTTTTTTTAAAAAAGAAACATTGAATTCGTTTTTTTCATATGGAATTATTTTTTTAAAACCTCTAGATTGTGCAAGGACATTGTTTATTATTGTGGAATGTATTTGAAAAATGTATGCCTGAACTATAGATCTGACGATGGGATTAATTCTATTTGTATAATATCCTAGAAGATGCCAGCTGAGCTAGGGGTTAAATGCTGGATTAAATAACTGGCAAGAAATGACAGTCAGAGAAGCCAGATCATATTACTAGCCTTCTGGTGTATCTTCCACATGAAATCCCTAAGGGTCAAAGTGAAGGTTTCTCAAGGGAGCTAAAAATATAAAACATTTACAAGAAGCTTGGGAGGGGGAACATGAGGCATACCTCAAACAAACCTCGATCTACTGGAAAGAGCCTTCTGAGCACTTGCAAAATTTGTTCAGTGTCCGTACAAAATGGGAGCCAGCAGATTGCAAAAGAAAGAATGACAATAAAAGACAGTTTCATCAACAGCCACAACCTGTAAGAAAAAAGAAGGAAAAAAATATATATCAAGCCCTGAAGAAGTGGATTTTTATGTATAGTGCTTTCAAACTGAAAAGTTTACTTTCCCAAGTAGGATATCTATTAGAAAAGTTAAGAAAACTGTTAAATATGCTCTCCCTGCCACCCCCAAGAAGAAGAAGAAAACATTCTAAACTCTTATCTTCTAAATATGGGTGTACATTTGTGACCTGTGCTTAACTAATGACAGGTGTTGAAGAGAAAAGATAGTTGTGTGTATTTTGATACACTATAGACACTCTTAAAACTATTTAGTATGTTATTTAATGACTTAGGAGAAACATGCTTCTCTGGGGGGAAGGGGGATGATAATGACATGAATCCCTACTGCAAAGGCTAATCAAGAAATGAATGACATGCACAAATTCCCAAGGCAAAACAGCCTAAGTGCATTCCAGGACCATTTTCTGGATGTCAGCTTGTAAAGATACTCACCCCTTGCCCATCAGGCCTTTTTTGAAGCACTTTCCCAGCAGGTAGCAGAAGAAGGGCAAAGCGTGGTAGAGTTCCATTTGTTTGTAGTTTATAGCAAAACAAAATGCTATCGAGCCCAAAAGGTCAAAGTCATAAGAGAGAAACAGCACTCCCCACAAAGTGAGACCAAGACTCACGGAATTATATATGTTTGTTCTGTTAAGGGTAACAATCTGTAAAGAGCTTGCTGTTGAAGAATATGCAAATATAACGAGGATTCTATTGGTTGTCCGCTGCCACCAAAACCTACTTCATGCCACAGAGGTAACACAGCATCATTCTGAGATGGCAGGAAAGCAATTCTTATGTCTTAAAATAATAAAACGGGGCAGGAAAAAATGTAGCTTGCACTCTAGTGCACTTTAACCCTTCCCTTTTCTTACCCACACAGCAACAGACCTATTCCACAATATCCACGCATTACAAAAAATTCACAGAACAACAAAAAAAAAAGATACTGAAAATGTCCATAGTCAATCAGAATGAGACCTGGATAAAGCAATGTGCAGAGAGCACTAGAAATCTGAGAACAAACAAACAAACAAAAATCAACGAAACAGGTAAAATGGGAACATTCATTTTTCTTTAGAAAGATTATACTGGAACTGTCAGCCCATTGAACTTCCATCTAAAAAGATGCAAACAAAACAGTGCTAAATCTATTGTGATGCAATCTATTTTGTTTTTGATTGTTTTTTTTCAAAAGTATAACTCAATTACATGTTTAATGTTTGTTTCTTAACTTGATATTCCAACCTTTGTTCACAAACTCAAGACAGTGTAACACTCTTGCCTTCCATTTCCCCCCACAACTACCCTGTAAGGCAGGTTGGAGCCAGTGTGTGTTGGGCCCAAAGTGAGCTTCCATGGCTGAGGGTACCTTTGTGACTCAGAAACATAAAATAAAATGATCGTGACACACAGACATTTTACTATAACAAGATCTGAGATTTACTTGGCCCAAGGAATTACAAGTTACAGTGGGCTTATTTGATAGAAACACCCACTAGACAAGAATGACATGTCTCTGATGATTTTATGTATGAAATCATTCAGAGGTGCTCTGAATTAGATGCTATGTGGATAGGTATCTCATGGGATGGCAAAGGTAGTGCCTTGTGGTGTCATGGGGGAGGTTTTTCAGCCAGTGATTTACAAAGAAGTGGACAAGGTTCTCTGTAGGCTTACAACTTCCATTTTTGGACTTGACCCCTGACCCTGTTAGCTAGTCAAAACAGGATATCTTTGAGACTAGCCCATATAAAATTTCTAGTGCCAGAAATATTATATTAATTATGTTTATTATAATCATCATCATCATCATCTTACACTGGATGGTTGCTATTGCATATCATTGTTATTAAACTGGCAGTGGCTATTACTTCTGTATGCTTTTTCTAGTCATAAACAAATAAAAAGTAAATAATCTGCCCTAACTATGGGCTATATTTTCTTTATTTTTAAAAAAAGGTTCTGTCTATAAAGATTATAAGAGGTGTATATGATCTTGCTAATGGAGATGGGACCAAAACTAGTCCTTTTTTTCTCTGAGGAAAAAGGTTTGGGGAAAAGTTATAGGAATGAAACAGATACGGAACTAAATAAGTATTACAGAAGCTTAAGATATTTCTTCACTTTCTGGGAGCATAGTGAGGATTATTTGTGCAATCTGAAAATCTGGAAAAGATTTATGAGAACTGATATCTATTTCCTATATACTACATACTGCTTCATCTTTTATCAGAATAAGACTATGAATTTGGAATTCAGAAATAATATATATTTTGAGAGTAGAACAGTGCCTCTCAGGTCTAAGGATATTACAGTTCATGAAAAAGTTACATTTGATTCAGCTATCTATCCTATGTCTTGAATAAGAATCTAGAGCAGTCCTGCACAATTTTAATTCATTCAAATTTGGTTTAATATCTAGTTCTGAATCTAGGCAACCTCTAGTTTTCAGGACTCCTCGGCAGTTTTCGATACAACCAACAGTAATATTCTTCTATGTGATTTGGCTGGGCTGAACCGAGAGGTGATGTTGATCCATTCTGACAGATTAGTTTGAGATAGGATTTTGAAACATTTGCTCTTCCCAGCAGCCATTGACTTGAGGAGTAATACAAAGTTCTATTTTATCCTCGTGCTCTTGATTTTTTCACTTCTATACAATGAGGGAGGGGAAAAAGTTTGACTTGCATTGTCATTAGAAAGAAATTAAAACTAATTAATTAATTTTATTTATTTCCTGTGTTTTATTATTTTTATAAGCAACTCAAGATAGCGAACATATCCAACATAGCATCCTTCCTCTATTTTCCACACAACAACCACCCTGTGAGGTGGGTTGGGCTGAGTCATCCCATCAGGTGTCATGGCTAAGGTGGGACTAGAACTCACTGTCTCCCACTTCCTAGCCTGGTACTTTAACCACTAGAACAAACTGGCTCTATGTTAATCATATTTTATGCTACCTGTTTTAATTGTAATCCTTGTTTATTTTACATAAATAGATCAACATGTATTTTTTCTTGTGAAATACCATAATAAACACTGTTAAATTAATGTTTTTATTATAATTGGACTAATATTGTTTATCTAATTATTCACTACATTCCTTACTTTTTTCACATAGAAACATTATTTTTGTTGCAAAGAAAAATATACCAACCTTCTTTTTTACTGATGTCTCTTTTAAATAACAGCAGTATAAGATTACTGCAGGAATATAAACTAGCATATCAGCAACAAGAACTGCAAGACAGAAAATGATATACAATCATCAAACCAATATTTCTCATAATTCCCTTTTGTTTTTCCTTAATTCTTGTTTTCATTATGAACCATTGATAGAGTTTCCTTCATACTTTTCCCTGCATGTTATGGTTCAGGAATGCAACCTGATCAAATGGGCACTATCCACAGCTGTGTGGTCGCCACTTTGCCTCTTTTTTATTGAAAAAAACAACAACTAATTAAACATTCCATTGAAATTAGCTAATCAAGGTTAAACCACTATGGCCAAAATGGGGAAGGCTTATCCACATCTACATTTTCTGTCCATATTTCATACATACCTAGATGACTATAATATGTGCAAACATGGCTGTTTCTGTGTGTGTCTGCTTGTATGTTTGCTTGTGTGTGTGCAGTAATCCTAGAGAAGGAGTTCCTAGTTACAGGCACTGCTGATGCTTAAAAAGCTAGGAAAAACAACCAAAACATCCTCATGTGTCAGGTGGGCCTTTGGAACATGGAGACCACTGGAGTGCTTGATGGGACTGTTCCTGCAAGGGCTCCTCCCAATTGATGATCCTGGGTGGCTGCTTGGTTTAATGAAGAATTAAGGGAAATGAAATGACTAAAGGGACATCCACAAACAGCGGTCACAGAAAAACCAGAAATACATCAGATCATGTACTGATAAGGGTTCGTTTTTAAGCTGCACAGAGCAGCAAGAGAAGCCTAGCATGAATTCTCTGCACTTACTGCATTCACAGATTTTCTCCTAGCAGACTCAATCAAAGCCATCGGAGGTTGTTTTTTTTTTAAGAAAATATGGGTGGGTTAAAATACCGACAGGCTCAGTAAATGATTTTGTGGTTTTCTTGGCACATAACATTGCTCACGTGGGCTGGATGCCAGTGGGACAGAACCCAATAATAATAATAATAATTTAATTTCTATACTGCCCTTCTCCCAAAGGACTCAGGGCGGTGTACAGGGCAATACAATAAAAAATACAATGTACAAAATTTAAGAAGGAATTAAATAGTGTAGCCCAAAATTACAATAAAAATTAATAAAATTAATATTAAAATACCCCACTCCCATCAGACCAGGCCGGCTTGTTCAAATAAGTAAGTTTTTAGGTCACGGCGGAAGGAGCGAAGGTCAGGAGCCATCCGGAGCTCAACCGGTAAACGGTTCCAATGGTCTGGCGCGCCCACAGAGAATGCCCTCCCCCTGGGGGCCGCCAGTCGACACTCTTTGACCGACAGCACCCTGAGGAGGCCCTCTCTGTGGGAACGCACTGGACGAAGGGAAGTTGATGCCGGCAGCAGGTGCTCCCGTAGGTAGTCCGGACCCATGCTATTTAGGGCTTTATAGGTCATTACCAGCACCTTGAATCTCACCCGGAGGGCAACCGGAAGCCAATGCAGCTCGCGGAGTAGAGGTGTTACATGGGAGTATCAGGAAGCCCCCACCACCACTCGTGCAGCCGCATTCTGCACCAGCTGAAGCCTAGTGAGCAAATACAGTGAGCAAATCTGGATCCTGTACTGTTATCTGAGATATTTTTGAGATTACATTCAATGAAGTGAGCATGCTTTATTAGTAACTCAAAGAGGGAAGTGTATTGTTCTTGGTCCTTTAAACTCTCTATTGGTGTTTGTTACCATCCATCCTTGTATGAAGGCAATTCAGAAATAAACCTCCATTTGGTTAACAATGACAGACACTCGCAGATACAGAACTTTTATTATACACATGAGACAACTACAACATTACATTACGTTTTGACATAATCGCCATTCAAATTGAGGCACTTGTCATAACGTCTTACAAGGTTTGAAATTCCTTAGTAGTAGTCACTCGGTGCCAAATCTGGGTTATAGGAAGGATGATCAAAAACATCCCAACGGAACTGCTTTAAAAGTTCTTGGGGGCGTCTAGCTTGGCGAGTGTTGTCGTGAACCAACACCACATCGGAGGTGGTGCCATAGAAAATCCCACCAAATGTGAAGATGCCAAAGGAGTACTGCTAGTGAAGTTCATGGAACGTGGTTCGACCATCAGTTCAGAAGTCTACTGTGAAGCGTTACAAAAACTCAGGCGAGCCATCCATAACAAGTGTCGGGGCATGCTGACTTCTGGTGTGGTGTTGGTTCACGATAATGCTCGCCCGCACACTGGTAGATGCACCCAAGAAGTTTTTAAATAGTTCCGTTGGGATGTTTTTGATCACCCCCGCCCTATAACCCAGATTTGGCGCCAAGCTACTAAGGAATTTCAAACCTTGTACGATGTTATGACAAGTGCCTCAATTTGAAGGCGATTATGTCAAAAAGTAATGTAATGTTGTAGTTTTCTCATGTGTATAATAAAAGTTCTGTATCTGCGAGTGTCTGTCATTGATAACCAAACGGAGGTTTATTTCTGAATTGTCCTCATATTCTGTTGGGCTGCCTGCAACAGCTGGGAAGTTGGAGGCTATCAAAGTATTTGGAGACCATCAAAATCTGGACTCTATTTTATTGCCAAAAGCATCCATTTTGAAGGTGTTTACAATTTATTTATTGTTCTATATTTATGCTGTTGAAATCTACCTAGAATTCTCTGATTGAGGGAGACTATAAAAATAGAAAATAGAATTGCAGCAATTCATAGCAAAAGATACCAAAATAAAATATCAGCTGAAGCTCATATTAACCCAATGAAACTGTTGACAATTTTCTAACTCAAAAAAAGGGAGCAGTACAAGAAGTATGTGGGACAGAGGTTCATTTTCATAATACTACGTTTGATTATTGCCACTATACCACCCACTTGAATGTGTGCACTTCATGGTATAGGAAGCAGACTCATTTGTTATATAATAATTATAAAATTATTATATACATAAAGTTAGGTTTTTTTAAAAAAAAATAGAATTATACTGCCAAATTACGACACGAGTGATTTTTCAAAACATTAGGGTTTTTTTCCCAGTATATACACTCCCTAGAGGGAGAATTTTCTAAAATGGGAAAAAAATAATGGTTAACATTTAACAATATTGGATTCTGTAACCTTGATAACATTCATTTAATGGCTATTGTTAAAAAATGTCTATCCATTTGTTTGGTTTGTACATCAATGATTTATCAGGCGTGTTGACTTGAGTGTTATTAAAGACTATTTCAAGGGTAATTTGGTTCTAGTGATTTTTAAAGTGCAATCAATTACTAAAGACCAGATGGAAAGGTTTGTGGCCAACATAAGAGGTGATAAAGGGGAGTGTCTAATTCTGCCCAAGTTTATCAGCAATAAGAAGAAACTAACATAAGTTGTTTTTTGGGGTTTTTTTCTTTGCACAATTCTATTCACTGCTGGAGAACGAATAACACAAACCAATTAATTGTTTAAGCTGATTAATAAAGAAGTCATATGATATGCTGGCTTTGTTTTTCTATCATTATTAACCACCATATTAATATCAATTAATGTGTTTATGAAAACAATAATCATTTTGATTTAATTGTAAAAGTAACCACTACTTAATGTTATGATTCTGTATAGAATACTAGCAGTTTTTAAATGGCTGGGAAAAGTTATTACATAATAAGAAAAATATTGTTATACAGTAAGAAGCATTTAATTTTGTATGTGCATATTAGCATCCATTTCAGTAGCACCCTAAAAATGTTGGCTGGACCCAAATTAACAGTTCCAGCTCTACTGCAAGAAGAGCACTGGACAAGCAATACAACTGTCTCTTTTTTTCTCTTTGCTGTTCCAGTCCTCTATGGAAAATCACCAAATCCCTGACAATAACTTTTCAGGAAGCGTGGAGGGTAACATCTACTCCAGGGGTATCCAACCGTAGCAACTTTAAGACCTGCGGCTTCAAATCCAGCCTGGGAGTTGAAGTCCACAAGTCTTAAAGTTGTCAAGGCCAAACTTTCCTGATCTACTCTGTCAAAGTTTAGTCTAGTATTTCCATAAAAACTGAAAACACTTGAAGGAAGAAGACCTGTTTTATATATATATATATATATATATATATATATATATATATATCTCAGAAGGGTATGGCTGACTGATGAAAACTAATGAGTTAGAAATGCATTTCAGTCTCCCTTAATTCTTTGTTAGCAATTTACACAAAATATATGAACTGTCCGGTGTGACTACAGCCTGTTCGATGGCCTTCAAGATAGGCTGAAAACAGGAAATAAAGATTTGCCCCATGTTTGGGGCCTAGCAAGGTAATCTAAATAGTTAACATTTGACACACACACACACACACACACACACACACACACACACACACACACACACACACATATATATATATATATATATATATATATATATATATATATATATATATATATATGGATCCTTGGTTTTTCGGGTTTTTCCCCGCATAGAACTAAAGGTGTAGGCGCAACGTTTCGACGGAATCCCATCCGTCATCATCAGGCTTTAGCTTCCTTCTTCTGGGAGAAGCATGTGGCTGTTTGTTCCTCTTTTTTAAACTGCCAGAGGGGGTGTGTTCTGTGGAGGTGTGCTCTGATTGGGTAGGGGACCAAGTGTGTTCTGATTGGGTGGGAGTGTGTTTTGAATGGTGGGTGTGTTCTGATTGGGTGGGGGGGTGTTCTGAGTGGATGGGCTGGTCTCAGCTGCCAGCTCCAGACCTGAGCTGGTGAGTTGTGCTGCTTTTGTTCGGCTTCGTGTTTGTGGTGGTGCCATGTTTTTATAGTGGGTGTCAGTTTGCTTATTGTGTGGTTTGGAGGGGTTTAAAGTGGCTGATGTTGCAGCTGTAGTTAGGTTTCTGTTTTGTGGTTGTGTGTCTTTATCATTGTGGGTTCGGATTTGCTTTTTGAATGGTTGTGTGGTGGTGATGTCATGTGATGTTATCATGAGTTTGGGTCTGGTATCATTCTTGGTGGTTGGGCCTCGTCTGTCAATCAAGGCGGGTTTCCAAATGGCTGGTAGACGAGAGGTATCATCTCGTTTATTCATGCTGTGGGGGCGTTTTTCTATCTCAATGGCTTCTCTGATTATTCTGTTGTTAAAATGTTCAATTTTGGCGATAGTTTTGGTTTTTTTAAAATCAATTTCATGTCCCGTGGCTTCAAAGTGTTGGACCAGGGATGAAGTTTGTTCTCCCTTTCTGAGTGAGTTTTTGTGCTCTTCAATGCGTGCACTTATTCTTCTGTTGGTCTGTCCAGGAGGAATCTTTTTGTGTGGAGTTCGTTTGTGATTATGGCCACGAAAAACTCGAAGTACGAAGAGCTTCCATTCTGTGTGACCTCACATTCCTACGCAACTGCCGAGATCAAAATTTAATCCCCACATCCTTCCAATTGAAATTCCACTCCAACTCTGCAGCCATCAAACGCATCCTGATAAGAACAGAACTGGCCCTAATCAGAAACAAACTCCACACAAAAAGATTCCTCCTGGACCGAATCAACAGAGACCTCCTCAGACTTCACCTCAAACTCAGCAACAAGATCCACCCCACACTTTGGGACAAATTCAAACAAATCGCCGTCTGGAGAGCTGAAACAGAGACTGCCTACAAAACAGACACACACACCAATAAACTCCGAAGACTAAAGGAACGCCAGAAACAAACCCCTCCTCTCCCACAGCAACACATGAAACAAACTGTGCACAACATCTCAGATAGGATTCTCACCAAAGCCGAAACCAACGTCCTGTCTAAAGGATTTAATTTTGCAGTCGCTCCCAAACACATTCCCATGGAAACCATTATATGCGGAGTCGAATCCAGCCTGACCAAAATTAACCCTGATGACGCCAACAAAATCAGACTCGAAGTTACCAACATCCTCTGCACCAGCAAACCACCCAAAAGCAACTTACCCAAAGAGGAACAGACAGCACTACTTAATCTAAAAAAATGACACCAGCATAATCATTCTGCCAGCAGACAAAGGCAACGCCACGGTGGTAATGAACTCATCTGACTACCATACCAAATTATCCAACCTACTCCGAGACTCCACATACAAACTCCTCAAGACAGATCCCACCACCTACCTGGAAAAAACCACAAAATCAAAAATAAAAGCCACCCCCATCAGTGAAGAGATCCAGAAAACAATCATTCCCAGAGAAAAATCATCCAGATGTCCTAAGCTCTATGGTCTGCCCAAGATACACAAAGAAGGAACCCCACTCAGACCCATAGTCAGCTCCATAGGCTCACCTCTACAAAATCTAGCCAAATTTCTTGCCAAACAACTACAGCCTTATGCAAATTCCATCACCTCACACGTACAAAACTCATTCCAATTCATAGAGATCATAAGTAAACTAAACTTACAGCCCTGTGACCTACTTGTGAGCTTCGATGTTGTATCCCTCTTCACCCAAGTGCCAATCAAAGAAGCCTTGACAGCTATCCTAAATAAATACAACCCCCCAAAACACATCCTAGATCTGACCAACCACTGCCTATCTAACACATACTTCATCTACAATGGACAAAGATACAAACAAATGGAGGAGCACCCATGGGATCACCCCTCTCACCTGTCATCGCAAACCTCTACATGGAACACTTTGAAACCCTCGCTCTAGAAAAATCCAACCACAAACCCAAACTCTGGCTCAGATACGTAGATGACACCTTCGTAATCTGGCCACACGGCAAAGAAAAACTGGATGACTTCCTCATACACCTCAATAGCCTACACCCCAAAATACAATTCACCATGGAAACAGAAGCTAACAATCAACTTCCCTTCCTTGATGTCTTAGTCTACAAGAAATCCAACGGCTCCCTAGGAAACACTATCTACCATAAAAAAACACACACAAACCGCTATCTGAACGCACTCTCACACCACCACCCAGCACAGATCAACTCCGTAGCCAAGACACTCATCTCCAGAACAAAACACCTAGCTGACGAACAACACCTAAAAACCGAACTACACACTCTCACTAATGTACTAACAGCCAATGGATTCAAAAGAAACACGATTACCAACTTAATCCGAAGAGAGACACCCACAAAAACCCAAGACAGAGAACAAGAAAATGGCAAAGCCCTCCTCCCATACTTAAAAGGGACCACAGACAGAATCAGCAAGGTCCTCCAAAAACACAACATCAAAACAGCATTCTACACAGACAGAAAAATATCCACCATCCTAAGAAACCCCAAGGACATAATTGGGTTAGAAAACCAAGGAGTATACGAAATCCCATGCACCACCTGCACCACCACATACATCGGACAGACCAACAGAAGAATAAGTGCACGCATTGAAGAGCACAAAAACTCACTCAGAAAGGGAGAACAAACTTCATCCCTGGTCCAACACTTTGAAGCCACGGGACATGAAATTGATTTTAAAAAAACCAAAACTATCGCCAAAATTGAACATTTTAACAACAGAATAATCAAAGAAGCCATTGAGATAGAAAAACGCCCCCACAGCATGAATAAACGAGATGATACCTCTCGTCTACCAGCCATTTGGAAACCCGCCTTGATTGACAGACGAGGCCCAACCACCAAGAATGATACCAGACCCAAACTCATGATAACATCACATGACATCACCACCACACAACCATTCAAAAAGCAAATCCGAACCCACAATGATAAAGACACACAACCACAAAACAGAAACCTAACTACAGCTGCAACATCAGCCACTTTAAACCCCTCCAAACCACACAATAAGCAAACTGACACCCACTATAAAAACATGGCACCACCACAAACACGAAGCCGAACAAAAGCAGCACAACTCACCAGCTCAGGTCTGGAGCTGGCAGCTGAGACCAGCCCATCCACTCAGAACACCCCCCCACCCAATCAGAACACACCCACCATTCAAAACACACTCCCACCCAATCAGAACACACTTGGTCCCCTACCCAATCAGAGCACACCTCCACAGAACACACCCCCTCTGGCAGTTTAAAAAAGAGGAACAAACAGCCACATGCTTCTCCCAGAAGAAGGAAGCTAAAGCCTGATGATGACGGATGGGATTCCGTCGAAACGTTGCGCCTACACCTTTAGTTCTACGCGGGGAAAAACCCGAAAAACCAAGGATCCACATACAGGCACCCGCGAAAACCTCAGAAAATATATATATATATATATATATATATATATATATATATATATATATATATATATATATATATATATATATATATATATATATATATATATATATATATATATATATATACATACATACATACATACATACATACATACATACATACCATATAATATATGGAATTAGAATTAGTGAAAGCTTCTATTTCATTTAGTGTTGTCATCTTGTACACCTTTATATATTATTGACTCGAGCTTCAGTGTTATCAAAAATTTAGTTTTATATAATGTGGGATGGAGGACAAGCTGTCACTTTACTGCCATTATTTATTGAGCATTTTGTATTCAAATATTACCTGCATATTAGACAAAGCAGATTTAATTACCTAATGTAAAATAAAACAATGTAACTGCTACAATATATATAATCATTTGTATTTGGCTAGTTTTTTTAATCCCATTTATATAGTTATTCAGAATTCTGTAATGTAGTTCCTTGAACAATCCCTTTCATAATAGTATTTTGTAAGTATAAAGCTGTATTATTAATAGTACACTGGTGCCATTAGAGATTATAATTACTTCTATCAAACTCTGCAAACTCTTTTTATATGGAGCATCTCCAAATGAACAATATAGGATCCGATGAAATGCCTTGTATAGTTTCGTTAAAAAACAACATTTCCTACCTGATGCACGCATAAATAACTTGTGTGACTGACTCTCATACCCACGAGATTTGTGTAGAGCAATCCAGCTGGGATTTATTAACTTTGCCCTAAAAAAGTTACAAATAAGAAAAACAAAGAATTCTCCTAGGTGAATACTTATAAGGTATGATAGGATAAATTAATCTAAATCTGTAATAACTGTTCATTTAATGGTACTTAATCATCAAATGTAAAAAAAACCCCTTATAGTAGTTTTTCTTTTGAATATTGTAAACATATTCCTCAGATTTTTAACAGTAAAACAAGGTAGCAGAGACAACTCTGAATAATATTCTTCACCTTAAATGAATTTACAAAAATTCTTTGGCTTTTAGTCCAGTTTCTGAAAACTAAAAACAATAGTAAAACACTGCTGATAATTTCAACATATTTCAGTGTTTTTTTTAAAACAAAAAATAGCTATGTTGATCACAGGAAAAAAGTAAAACTCATATTGTAACAATAGTATTATAAAGCCAGTTCAAGGTAATAAAATAGCATACAATTTTCTAGATCTATGCAGAGTTTTTATCAGCTAGTTATATTTCTTTTATAAAAGTAAAAAAAGGAAATTATAGCCATTAATTTGTTAATTACAATTTTGTTAAGAACAGAATAGGCAACCTGCTGTTCACTTGATACTTTTAATTTCAGTCCTGTCAGCACAAGGCAGGATAACCACCTACACAGAACTGCAGTTTTAAATATCTAGAGATTGCCCATTTCTGAGACAGAATATAAGAAATAAAGTCTAAAGTCTTTTGTGTCCTTCAGCACAAGATTTGTCATTTTTAAACTTTAAAGTGATTATCTCTTCAAAGCTGCTTCTCAATTGGCCTCTGCAAACTAGAAACATAGGTTACATATTGATCACTGTGAACAAATGTTTTTTTTATCTTGCTACAGATTAAAACAGAGAAGTCCCACTTAAAGCCTATCCTTCTTATACTGATACTGATATCGATAATGATCATTTATCAAATTTGTGTGCCACCCCAACTCTCAACAACTTTGGGTAGCTTGTGATAGTGAACTGTATGATCAAAACTGTAAAATATTTCAACATCTTAATGAAAAATGCCTTGGACATATACAATAATATAAAATAAAATAAAATAGTCTTTTTAAACATAATATATACGTAGTTATATACCAGACAAAAAGAATTAGATGCTTAAGCTGAATACATAAATCCTGGGCTATATATAAGATCCATTTGCAGTGTATAATCTCCTCTGTGTCTCATCTGTAACAATTTTGGTATTTGGGTACTACTTTCATATACAGTTTGTTAGCAAAAGGTGAAATAATATGAATGCTTTAACTAATATAAGATAAACTGTACAGGAGTGGGCAACTTGCAACCTACAATTGTCTCCTGCACCCAAAGCATGGTCACTAGAATTCTTCAAAGTAGCTGGAATGTTGCTTTGGGCAAAATTTGGAGAATGTATATTGAAGAGCTTTCCCCAATTTAGAGGAGGTAGAATTTAAGGAACAAATATGGAAATAATTTCTTGATATGACCCCAATTCAGGAATTCAAACTTTGTATATATAACATCCATATCCAATCATTTTCTTTATTCTCCATAAAAAAAATCTTGTTAGGGATATTAATCTCTGAATGTACCACAGAACACTTAGGGATATAAAGAACTTCTGAATCAGCATTCTTTTTTTTCTTTTTAAAAAACTATTTTAAACAATTGGCTATATAATAATTAACTTACACATAAGCACACAGAAGACTGTGATAAGCAGTAAGAGGTGGGTAGTCAAGGCCCCAATATTGTAAATTATTGTCACTCGTGTTAAAGTACCTGAAAAATAAAGTAAAATTCTAAATAAATATACACTTCTAAAATTCTAAATAATTATAGCATATTTTAGGAACAATATCTCTTTTATTTTCTTATATAAATCCGAGGCTATTTTGTGACAGCTTCTGAGAAAGCAAGCTTTTTTCTTCCCCAAAATCATCTTTGGACAGTTTTCTGAATAAGTTTTTCTTAAATAATAGTCTGCAGAATAATAATGGAAATAAAATGTGTTTTTTATATTAACTATATGTAATTGTATAAGATGGCACAGTGGCTTTAAAATCTCTAATATAGGTATAAGATTTCACAGAGGTTTTGTAGTCTTTAATGTAGCTTTTTCTATATTTAGGGGAAACCAAGATCTAATTCTATTACTTTCACTGTAAAAACACACAAACGCCAGAGATAAAAAGGAATGATTGACTGTTTTTGTCAGTACGCAAATGCTGCAGTTAGAAGAAAACACTGTTCTATGTCAAGTGTGTTCAGAGGGTACTGTAGTTTTACAGAAGGATGAGCTTTTGGAAACTAATTGCAGCTTAACCAAATGTAACAAAACTGTTGATACTACAGAATTTCAACACAAGGGACAAGCATCATGAACCAGCTCAAGACTTTTATCAATAGTAACAAATTCAACTGGTCCTCTAAATCCTCTAGAGAATAATACAAAAGTGCAAAGACAAAAAATGTCTTTCTGTATGAGAGTCTTCTGTACTGCACATTTGAGTGGAGAGTAATCAGAATTTAGACACATCTTCAAGTTGAAAGACTTCAGAAGATTTTATTCAATGAAAATAAAAATTACAAAAATAAGATATCAGAACCTTTAAATCTGTGTGAAACAGAGTGACTACTATTTTATAATTGCCAGGGGCAAGTCCTTAGTTTTTCCAGTCTATCCAGTCAAATGCAGCTAGTTTCTGACATTTATTGCAATAAATGATTTTTCTTGAATACCTTATAAGCAGCCTGAAGTATCTTATGAACAATTCATGATAAATCATATTTCTTACAGCTGCATCTCTACCCTTTTATCCCACTATTTAAATTTTCTCACACCAGGATAGTTTTAACTTCTTTATTACAGTATTAATATTCTGCATTTTACTTGTTAATATCTCATTTATTCATCCAGCATTGCCCTCTAATTCAGTCTTAGACTCCATTAGAAAAGATTTGTGCATACTGATGAAGAGAAGGCAAAGAAATTCCATATTTCTAACTAGCAATAAGGAAGAAAAGATGCTGTCAAGATTGTCTTTGATAAATATATGCATGGACTCCAAAGCAAGATAGGGAAGGCAGAAAGATTTAAATTCATGCCTCTGGCTCAGGAAAACCACATATAGGAAAACTACATACAAATCACATTTCTAGTTTATTGCCCACCTTTTTAATATACTTTGCTTCTGAACAAAGGAGGCAAACGTGAAGTACATGCAATATCACTTGAGTATATATGCATAGTGTTATCACTGTAGCCTCTTCAAAGGCAAAAACTTTGGGGAACCAACTTTCTAGAAATGCCAAGTTGCATGCAGTATAATCTATCATAAAATATTTCATGCTGTTGCAAAACAAAGCTAATATAAAATTGCCTCCAAATATACTTTCTATACTGCTATACCCTGTTATTCAGCAATACCTGAAGGAAAATTCTAATTACCCAATAGTAAACTAGTAGAATGGATTCAGTAGCTGTAATTATATGCTTTGATGGCAGATAAGTGCACTTATTCTCTTACTTGTAAATTCTTACATTTATTAATCTTTCAGAGCGGAACAATTTTTTTTTCTTTCCCATCACTTCATCAAACCCAATTTGCTTATAATTTAAACGTATTTATTATTAAGTATAATAAATGGCTTAGGCCCGGGATACTTGCAGGACCCTCTGCTGCCGGGAACGACTTCCCATCGCCCAGTGCGCTCACACAGAGAGGGCCTCCTCAGGGTGCCGTCGGCTAGACAATGTCAGCTGGCGACCCCCAGGGGGAGGGCCTTCTCTGTGGGAGCGCCTGCCCTGTGGAACCAACTTCCCCTTGAGCTCTGGATGGCCCCGGATCTCCGGTCCTTTCGCCGCGGCCTTAAAACACTTCTTTTCCATCAGGCTGACCTGGACTGATGACAGGGATTTTAAAATGTTTTTCAGTTTTTAACTACAATTTTAATTTATTCTATCGGGGCTGTTAATTTAATTCTTTTTAACTTTTGTATCGTTGTATTTTATTGTTGTTAGCCGCCCTGAGTCCTTCAGGAGATAGGGCGGCATATAAGTCCCAATAATAAATAAATAAAAAGTATAAATACAATTTACACAAAAAACATTTCCCATTATTATATATTGAAGACTTATACTGAGTCTATACATTAGCTCATTAGCTTCTGGACTCTGTGCTCTGGTAAGCAACAAATCCCAAATTTATTAGTCTTAGCACTATCTTTTGTTTTAACTGTGGAAGGGAAATATTGAGTCTGAATCTTTAGAAATTAAAATAATACATTTAATAAACATCAGGGCAGTGCACATTTTCAAAACTTGATGTGAGTGCAGCATCTTTTTGCTATTCATTAAAACAGTCCAGCTTCCTTTAGAATTTTGTGTGAGCCTGAAAAAGGTGCATTCGCTTTAAAAGAGCTGACTTGTTAGAGTTAAGGTGACTCTTAAGCAGTCACACCTTCAACTTTGATATAGAAGCATGAAAAAAGAGGGGCTGCATTCTTGCAATACATGCCTGCATTCCTGCAATGTCCAAAACGCAGCACCTTTCAACTCATTTGCAAAACAGGCATAGCTTAATAAACAAAAAGGAAAAGTGGGTGAAGGAGAGAACTTCTGTAATATCAACTGTTTCTTTTTATCTTTTTGGATACTTTATTACATCTGGAAGATGAGAAAAATTTGGCAATGGGCTTTCTCCTTCAGGCAGACTCTTCCATTAGCGTACCCTCCCAATCATTATCTGTCCTGAATCATAATCTTCCCTTGCCCATGATATTGTTGAGAGAAAAGGTAAATACTAGATACCAGTTTTTCCTAACTAAAGCTTCAATGCTCTCTCTCCTGTGCTTTGCTCATCTAATGGGTAAACAGGAATATAATACAGCTATCATTTTCTCCTCTTTTCAGATTCCAATCAAACTAGGTCTCTTAAAGAGAAGCAACAGCACAGAAGAGACGTGCTTCCATTCAAAGGCAGAGCATAATATAGAGACAACAGATATAAAGCCATATATGAGAAACCAATTCTTTCTGCTTCAATTCCGTATTTTAGAAATGGTGTTTCTAAACTATGTTTCTATAACACTTGCAAACCTGTTTAATATTTTAATTAATCTGCCTAACCATTGTAGATATCAATACTAAATGTGTCTTTTGAGATAAATCTGAACAGATATAATATATGGGTTATGAAAAATAATTGCATTCCTATAATACTATTTGGGATATCCCACTGAAGAAAAGTCGTCTTATTTCTACATCATTATGTACAAAGCTATACAGCCCACCTAAGATTTTTTCCCCCAAGCATATATATATGGTCTCTCCTTATATAAATGGAAATAAAGTCATACCACTGTTTGACTGGCAGATTATAAGTAATTTCTTGCCAGTGTCTTTGAGCTTCATAGTCTCCATACATAGGTGGTTTTCCTGCACCTAAAACACAAACAGAAGAAAAGATGAGAGATATGTTTGTGTGCCTGTTTGTTAAATTACACGCTATCCATTGTTATGATTACATTGGTGCTTTTTTATTAAATTCTTGAGAAATAAATGTTTTCTATTCTAAATGTGTGTCCATGTTAAAGAGAAAAATATTTCAAATTCTTTCAAATTCAAAAATGAAAACAGTATTGGTATTCTGCAATCTGAAACATACAATCATACATGATATCATACAGTATATGCAGATTCCATCTTCCATGTTTCTTAATGCAGTATCCCATCTCCCAGATTCCTCTGATCCATTAGCATGCAATATATAGCTTGATCTTCTGAACTTCAAGAAAAAGAATTGGGGTGCCACAGGAATGCAAAAGTACAGCCGTATAACCAAAGGCCTTCTCTAATCATAATTTTTGGACCTAACACCTAATATCTGGTTTCCTCAAAAATATGGTCTCTACTGCAGTTATATACCTCCATTCATTTACTAATGCACAATGAAGGAGATACATCTTTTTCTTTTTAAGCTTTACACAAAAAAGAGTATTTCTTGCTATTGTAACATTTTATGCTTGAGTCAAATTTCTGTCAAATTCAGCTTGAAGTTGTACCAGTTTTATATTTAACAATATAAATTTCCATTTTGCTCATTTCTACTTGCTATTCTCAGCCAGTATTTTTTATGAATGGGCTTCTTTTTAAACAAGATATATGAAACAGTGTAACTGTTTAATATTTAATATATACAATTATTTATTTCCTGTCTCCTGATTAGCTAATGAAAGCATACTCATGTTATAACTCTTTGGGTGGGGGAGAAAAAGCTGCCAATCATAACATTTCAAAGTTATTATTAAATATTTGCAAATCTTCAAAGTAGCACGCCACTATTACTTTATTGTAATGATTAGAGCCTATGCCCTCTGAATAATCACTTAATGACCATTTCACTTAACAACTTCTTTAGCGTGTCATGGTTCTGATAAATGAGACAGTTCAAATAAAATGCAAACATTGTTTATCTAAAAGTCTTAATAATGAAACGAAACATCGGCACTCATGGAGGGATGCCAGAATCTGAAATCTCCTCCCCCCAAACCCATCATAACACACACACAATCCCCGCCCTTATCTACATGTCATAAATCACATTATCCAATTAGTTTTACATATGAGGTTTCACTTCCCATTCTGTATGCGGGCTTTTCTCATCTTCTCACAACATCCGGGTAGATTTCCTCCTCCCCAAATGAAGCAATTAAAGTAACAGGCTGTCTTTTATATTGTCAGTGCAAAAACATGTCAGTGTTTGCAGCATTGACATAGCGATTGCTAAACAAGGACAAGGAAGAGACAACTTCAACAATAAGTCTTTTTATTTATTTTACTTCTACTCGAAGTATAAAAAATATTGTTACTGAAGTATTTTAAAACCACATTTTCAGTTTTTATTCTGGAAATGTCTACTGTTGCAAGTCTTCAAAACAACAGCATATAGACAATGGCAGAAATAGATTTATTGAATAAAGTCAGCAACTATGAGCTTACTTTCTTCACATGATTTCAATCATATTAAAGATGAAACAAATAGAACGGGTGTGGGGGGGAGAGAAGCAGAAGGCCATACGTTACTTGACCTCTCAATTAGGTGCCTGAGAGGCACAATTTAAAGTGTGGGTGAGATAAGGTCAGGAAAAAAGTAAATCTGCTTTCATTTAAACTTAAACTTATATGCATCAAATATTTTGTTGTTGCATTTTTAAATAAAACAGCTCAGGTAAGTACTCCCTAAACCTATATAACTACTAACACAATGATGAAATACTAACACAGTGATGAAATACTAGATTACTCTGTTCATATGTGGACCATTCTTGGATCAGTTAAGAATGATCTAAGTTTTATAAGACGTTCAAATAGTACAGAGATGCTCAGGATATATCTGAATAATACTGAAGAATGAGCAAACATCAAATAAATGTTTTTTATTTAATTATGCCGATATTTGTGGCTCTATAAAAATACAAAATAGTTGCTTGTATTTCCTACATTTTGTATAATCCCATATATTTTTAAGAGTTCCCAATATCATAATCTGAACTTTTAAAGAAACTTATCTCCATGCACTAGCTCAAATTATGAATGTGTATTACCTGAATAAGGACCAAGTGACACAGTCCATCGGACAATAAGTCCAAGTAACACAGTAATTGTAATTAAGATCCATTTTTCCATTGCTGGTCTTCAATCAAGGTCTGGAAATAAGAACAATTATATTACACATTGTTTTATACTAGTTTAGTCCTAGTCTATGACCATAATAAAACCATTTCTCTATGATATACACAATTCTGTTCCAAAAGGCAGCAACCCAATGTGGGCATTTTATAATACTATTATGGGGAAGTGAAAACAATGAGTGAATTCAGCACAGTATTAGAGGGCTATTCTGCAACAACCAGAAATGCTATTGAAAGAATCATAGCAATAGCACTTAGACTTACATACCAGTCCACAGTGCAGTAAGATGATTGTTTTTTATAAAGGAAAAAGTAGCTGACTTAAATATTTGAACTGTTGGTAATAAGAGTAATTGGGCAAGCTAAAAAGACAAATAAATGGAATGTGTGCCCCTCTACTATTTTTTAATAGTATAATTAAAGTAATCATCTCAATTCTAGGAACAAAATTCTATAATTCTACAAGCATCTTCTATAAAATTTATAGCAAGCAGAGATTATGTTTCCATAGCATATTGAACAAGTTGGATTATACATGAAATCTTGGTCTTGCTCAAAATATATACATAACTACTGTATATATATAGTCTGTTTAGAAATAAATTCTATTGATAACTTACTCCCAAACAGGTACCAGGGGTCTTCAACTTATGACCACAGCTGAGAAGAGAATTTTAGTCATAAGTCATTGCAGTCATACTGTAAGTTGAGACATCATATCACCAGAGTCAATTTTACATGTTTTTTATTATGATTGTTAAGTGAGTCACTGTGGTTATTAAGTGAATTACACGGTCGTTAAGCGAACTACATGATTGTAAGTGCAAATCAATTTTTTCCAATGAGTTTTACTGGAAAACATAACAAACATTACAAAACACAATTAAGTAGCTGCAGGATACTGCAACCATTCATAAACAGGAGTCAGATGCCAAGCAGCTGAAATGTAATCACATGACCACTGGAGTGGTGCGGCAATCATTACTTTGAGACTGGATTGTAATAACTTTTTTTTTACATCCATTGTAACTTTGAATGATTGTTAAACAACTGTTGCAAGTTATGGACTATTTGTATAAACATGGGAAAGGAACTAAAGTGTTATATTTAATTTCTCTAATATAATAAAATATGTTTTATTATAAAGTAATATTATGTAACATCTCAAATGATGTTATGTGTTATTAAGCATTAAATTGATATAGCAGCCCATGCTGTTGCCATGACACTGGATGGTTTACAAGTTAAAAAAGTCCCCCTTTCAAATACAAAATAAAAATACAAGAAAATACAAAAACAACCAAAAAATAGCTACAAAAATAATCTAAAATGTTTAAAACCATCTAAACAAAATCTGAGATAGAGTATTCATTTCCGTAGACATATAGCTAGTGAGCTTTCCACCAATGTCACTGGATCCCCAGGCCAGATTGCAAATTATTCAGTTAACTTAATTTCCGGTGTTTATATACAGACTGGACTATAAACTAATGAATTGACTGGGTTTGCAGAACATTAGACCAAAATGTGCATTGTGCAAAACCAGTCTTTGTTTCTATTTGAGAAACATGTATGTGATAGCACACCTGATCCTATCTTCTTAATTTAAGAACTTTAACCTAATTGTACCTTAATTTTTGTCCAAAGAATCATGGGCTGGTTTCCATCCTGCTTGAATTTAATTACAGTATGAATTATACCTTTGGGATTATACCTTGAATTATACCCCAAGGCATTAACTTCATCTCCTTCCCAAGCAACACATGACAAAAACTTAAAATACTTTGTTGTTCTATTTTTAAAGCCATGTTTTCCCCACGTAAGATGACAACAACCCATAACAAGTGAATGCATGCCGATGTTTTCTTAGAACAAATGTGAATACTGCAGTCAGGAAACCTCGAAGAAGTGGAATTCCTTTCCTTTCCCCTCTCCTTCCTCTCCCTTTCCCCTCTCCTTTCCCCTTTCCTTTTCTCTCCTGATGCCAAGCTACCTAGTAAGAAAGGAGAAACATTCCTGATTTATCAGGCAACCAACTGGGTCTCTCTGAGTTAATTGCAAAGACACTTGACAGCCAGTCTATGGCATATGGGAGCTGCTTGCTAAAACTGCAAGGTTGTTCTTAGTCCATCGCAACTGCCTTCTGTAAGATTGAAATGGGCAGTAGGGTTAGCAAATTTTGTGCTGATTTTAGTTATCTGCTGGCTCAAGCACAGATGAATATCATTTTAACCGAGTCATAGAGAAAGGGCCAAACACAAACTACCCAAAGCAATGCATTTTAGAAATCCTGCCAATATAGTTTATCGTTCTGAATCAAACTGAGTAGTTGTCACCTGAAAACCATGGCAGGACTGCAGCTTGCATGAATCCGGCCTCTAACTTTTGTTAAAGCAACCTTCTCCAGCCAGGAATGATGCACCCTGATAGTCCCATCAGTTGCAGTAACCATACCAATGACTGTTCATGCAATGCAGAGTACCACACAGTACTCAATCACATTGTAACTATGTAATTATCTTAGGATTCAGTTTGTATAAATGCAAAAAACAGAATGACAATGAAAAATGCATGAAAATAAATGAAATTCTTAGCAAATGATTCAATATTAAACAAGGAGTAAGATAAGGACGTGTAATGTTCCTGGAATTACTTAATATATTTATAGATAAATGTCTAGGGAATGTTTGTAGAATCATTAATTTGGTTGTTCTCGCTGTATGTGGTTTTATCTTATAAATTTTATCTTATCTGAAATACACCAAAAGTTTGATTAGACTGCAGTGATGTAGAAATCTACTAATTACAATGTTAGACAGAATGCACAATATGACAAGGAGTAAGGTTCTGAAAATTAAAGAATCAAAAATCAGAGTAGTTATGTTTGACAGGAGATGTGGAGTGAATAATTGGAGACTGTAGATGATGAAAAACTATAAAAAGTAGATGAAACTGAGGACTTGGTAGCATGGAAAAATGGTTAGAAAAATGTTGGTATAAAAATAGGTGATACATTGATACATGCTTCTATCAGGAAAAAACATTTATCAAAAGAAGCAGAAAAAATAGCTATGCTTGTGCTCACCCTCTTATTGGGAAATATAAATTTGGTATGTCAGGAAAAACAAAGAAGATGAAGGCAGTGGAAATGTAGTATTTAAGATGTACAGTGAGGGGAAAAATTATTTGATCCCCTACTGATTTTGTGTGTTTGCCCACTGACAAAGAAATGATCAGTCTATAATTTTAATGGTAGGTTTATTTGAACAGTGAGAGACAGAATAACAACCAAAAAAAAATATCCAGAAAAACGCATTTTAAAAAAAGTTATAAATTGATTTGCATTTTAATGAGTGAAATAAGAATTTGACTCCTTTGCAAAACATTACTTAGTACTTGGTGGCAAAATCCTTGTTGGCAATCACCGAGGTCAGACGTTTCTTGTAGTTCGTCACCAGATTTGCACACATCTCAGGAGGGATTTTGTCCCACTCCTCTGCAGATCCTCTCCAAGTCATTAAGGTTTCAAGGCTGACATTTGGCAGCTTGAACCTTCAGCTCCCTCCACATATTTTCTATGGGATTAAGGTCTGGAGACTAGCTAGGCCACTCCAGGACCTTAATGTGCTTCTTCTTGAGCCACTCCTTTGTTGCCTTGGCCAGGTCATTGTCATGCTGGAATACGCATCCACGACCCATTTTCAATGCTCTGGCTGAGGGAAGGAGGTTCTCATCCAAGATTTGATGGTACATGGCCCCATCCATCATCCCCCAAAGCATGTTTCCAATCCATGTTTGATGGTGGGGATGGTGTTCTTGGGATCATAGGCAGCATTCCTCTTCCTCCAAACACGGCGAGTTGAATTGATGCCAAGGAGCTCAATTTTGGACTCATCTGACCATAACACTTTCACTTAGTTCTTCTCTGAATCATTCAGATGTTCATTGGCAAACTTCAGACGGGCCTGTACATGCGCTTTCTTGAGCAGGGGGAACTTGCGGGTGCTGCAGGATTTCAGTCCTTCACGGCATAGCGTGTTGCCAATTGTTTTCTTGGTGACTATGGTCCCAGCTGCCTTGAGATCATTGACAAGATCCTCCTGTGTAGTTCTGGGCTGATTCCTCACCATTCTTATGATCATTGAAACTCCAGGAGGTGAGATCTTGCATGGAGTCCCAGACTGAGGGAGACCGACAGTTGTGCTTCTTCCATTTGCGAATAATCACACCAACTGTTGTCACCTTCTCACCAACCTGCTTGGCAATAGTCTTGAAGCCCATTCTAGCCTTGTGTTGGTTTACAGTCTTGTCCCTGACATCCTTGGACAGCCCTTTGGTCTTGGCCATGGTGGAGAGTTTGGAATCAGATTGCTTCTGTGCACAGGTGTCTTTTATACAGGTAACAAGCTGAGATTAGGAGCACTCCCTTTAAGAGAGTGCTCCTAATCTCAGCTCTTTACCTGTATAGAAGACACTTGGGACCCAGAAATCTGGCTGACTGATAAGGATCAAATACTTATTTCACTCATTAAAATGCAAATCAATTTATAACTTTTTTGAAATGTGTTTTTCTGGATTTTTTGTTGTTATTCTGTCTCTGTTAAAATAAATCTACCATTAAAATTATAGACTGATCATTTCTTTGTCAGTGGGCAAATGTACAAAATCAGTAGGGGATCAAATATTTTTTTCCTCACTATATGTGTGAGAGCTGGGTGTTAAAATAAGAAGAGATAAAAAATTTTAAAAAGTGGGGAGGGGGTACCAAGTTAACACGAGTCAAATAAAGAAGTTAATTGCTGGCATGAAAGTAGTATATTAAAGTGATTTGATCATAGAGGGATGAAAGTAAAAATTGGACTGCAAAAATATGAAGAGTTGGCCGAGAGGAAAGGGAAAACTGAGAAAGTTAGGATTGGATCCTCAAAAGTGGAAATGTGAGAAATTTAAGGAAAGCAATATACAGTATATAGACATGGCAGAAGCAAGACTGGTTCACAATTAGAGAATGACAAGTAATATCCTGAATGGTATTGATGCAAACTAGTTTTAACTGTAAATGCACACTATTTCCTTTTATTTCATGTTTTAAATTTCTTGCTATTTCCCTGTACGTGGCAAAACATTACATACCAGAAAGGGAGTAGCATAATGGGGATGTACACGGCATATAAAGACCGTGTAAACATGCCACAGAATGCATCAAGAGTTATCTCGGAAGCATCCTCGGTATTTATGAAAGGAAACCAGATTAGGGCTCCTGTGAATATTTAAACCATATGCAATCTGCGCATACAGCTAGCGCGTCCTCAACGCCCATTACTTTTAGTACCGAAAGCCTTCATGTGTTACATTCCACACGCTGTGGGTGGGTGGGAGCACAGTCTTCTAGAGCAGGGGGTCTTCAAACTTGGCCCTTTTATGACTTGTGGACTTCAACTCCCAGAATTCCTCAGCCAGCATACGCTGGCTGAGGAATTCTGGGAGTTGAAGTCCACAAGTCATAAAAGGGCCAAGTTTGAAGACCCCTACTCTAGAGGTAAAAAATGCTCTTGAAGAAGAGGAGGCTGCTAACGAATCTCTGTCTTGCCACAGTCCTCCCTTCCTCAACGGAAGAAAAAAGTCGCCCCGCCTCTACATCGCTTTTCCCTGCCTGCAGCCCTCCAAATCGGCGCACTGAGGTAGCTGCCGGCCGTTGGGCTTTTCTTCCCGGGTCTAAAAGGCACGAAGCTGAGCCACCCATCAGGGGAAGAATTGCAGCTCCTGACCCCCGAAGGGACACGGGCGCTGCTCTTGAGAGGAAGAGCCGAGCCCTCATCCAGCTGTTAAGCGCGTGCTCCGTTTCCCCTCAGGAGCGCTTATAAAGTATAAATCCCGCCTTTGCCTCGCGCCATGTCTTCCACCGCGACCGACCTCCCCACCCGCCATTGGACACTCTCCCAACTCACCGAAACTGACAGGCGCGAGAGGGGGGTTCCAATGGGCGTGCGCACGTCTGAGCCGCTCATTGGTCCCGCCTTACTGGCCCGGCCGCATGCGCAATTCATTTCCTGAGTGGGTGACGTCGCTTGTTCTCTGCTCGCTCAGGCTCCGGGCTGAGTTTTTCAGCAGACTCGTCCAAAATCAGGCAGCGTGGCTGCTGATTTTAGGTGAGGCTTAATCTGGCGGACACCGAGATAAGTCTCTGTGCGTTTACAGTCACAACGTTAAGCTGCTTAGTTTGTAAGCAATAAAAAATGTAGCCCGCTGTTTTCTTTAGACTGGAATCGCACGTTATACTGTACTAAGCTATGGATTTATTAATCATGATGTCTTTCTTGAGTAAGCCACATTATAGAAGTTCAGTATCCTTGTGTGCATCAAAATAGGGATAATAATACCCACGGGGAAAAAATTAAAAAAAATGCATTAGAGGCGGTTTGGCACACACAACCTCACTCTAGCAAAAATTATCATGCACCTTCAGGCCATATTTTATAATTACAGAACACTACAAGCAGAAACAGATCACAGTCTGATCAACTATATAAGTTATTTGTATTTACATTGGCAAGGGTCTAAAGTCTGTGGAGAAAGTGAAGCAAATTAATAAAATAAGCAAAAAAACAAAGTAGATAACATTCATTCGTCATATTTACACAGTGCCCATCTCACCCTCAGTGATTCTGGCAGGTGTACAACTAAAGCATAAAAACCATATAAAAATACAATACATCAATAAAAGGAGCCGAGTAAACACAAGGATAAGCTAAATTTAAAAGACCGTGTTGGGGGGCTTCAAAGTACTAACCACGCTCAGGATTGTGTACCACTCAGCAAGCCCCTTGTGAATTTGCAGAGTCAGGTTTTCAAATCTCTTGAAATGTCAGGAGGGTGAAGGCCTGCTTCATCTCTAGAGGGAAGACATTCCAATGGATGGGAAAAACAACAGAGAAGGCTTTCTTCCTGGACCCCACCAGGCAAAATTCTTTAACTGTAACTTACTTTTCCTGCCTGAATGGGTGGGATAAGCTGACGTGATGGGGGTAGGATGGTTCCTCTTGGTTTTAAAAGTAATAACCAACACCTTGAATTGGCGCCAGAAGCAAACTGACATTTAATCCATTTCACGCATCAGAAGTGTTACATGCACCATCCTTGAGCAAAAAATTTACTTGTGCAGCCACCAGCCGAAGCTTCTGGATACTTCAGGGCTATCTTCATGTAGAGCACATTGTAGTAGACCATAAAGGACATGACCAGGGCATGTGTGATTGAAAAAAGGGCCTCCTGATTCAGATAGGGTTGTAACTGCTGCATAACATAAAATTCAGCAAAAGCCCTCCTAACCACTGTTGCCAGCTATCCTTTGAGCAGGAGTCGTGACTCCAGGAGGACCCCCAGATTACATACCAGGTCGGTCTGGGGCAGTGCAACCCCAGATAGCATGTTCTGCTATGACTGATCCAGTTATAATTCATCTCCTTCTGCCTAGTGATTTTACTTACTTAGTATTAAATTACTTTTGGTTAGGGCCTTTGTAATTCTGCTCAGTTTTATGGTCCTATATGAGATTCATTTATGGTAACTCAAGTGTTGATTTATGTTCGTATTGGCTCTGTTCCTCTAGCACTGTGTGGTTCCTAATCCTGTTTGGTGAACCTCAAGATTAAAATAAAAAATAATTGCTTGACAACTTTACTTCAGAAGGATCTAAGAGAGTGGATTTCTTTAACCATAGTTCTTTTTCTTAAGGTTAACACTGATAAGCTTTAATAGAATGTATAAAAAACATTAAGACGTTCCAACTGTTCACCTTTAAATTGGTAATACGTGTTTTAATGCACTTCCAGCAGAACAACATAGCATTGGCCAGTTGCAGTCAAGTTTTCTTCCTCAGTAACCAACTTGGCTAAATAATATAAGAATGTAGAGATGGAGGTCAAGGATATGAAGGGACCGTGCGCAGAAAACTGCCTGCCTCAGTATCCTGTTATCCACATGTCTATGAGCTCATTCCAATTAGCCTTGCCAAGGACTGCAAAGAACCAGCTAGATAAGGAAGACTGCCCTGGCTTGGGATGTTCGGATGTTCTCTAAGATTGACTAGGGAGTACACCAATAAACAATGCTTTTGCTGTGCGTAATTTCCTGCTTGTTAAAACTGTATAAATATAATAAACTCTGTGTAGGCAGAGAGACATTTTTGGGACACCCTGAGATGACTGGTCTCTGAATCCCACATAAGAAGAAGAGAGGAAAAAAGGATGATAATGGGAAATATTTATATTTCACTTCATATGTAAGACATTTCAAATACGGTAATCAGAATGCTAGTTCCTGCTCACTAAAACAGTTTGGCCATTATATTTACTTATATGAGATCAGTGTCAATGATTCTTGTTTGTTTTTAAGCCATAAATGGGGACATCTAAATTACATTAAAACATCCATTTGAGAGAGGTAATTGGGCAATCACTTAGAATATGGTTCAATATACAATTCAGCATTTGAAATGATCAGATGGAACAATATTCATGCTGAATACAGCTATTTAGTTAGTTAGAATATAAGCCCAAGAAGTAATTCATTTATTTTGACTTTAGTGAAAAATCATAATGGAGGAAAAATAATTGATATAGCAGGCAGTAAAAAGAAGGGAAAGCTCATATAATCATTCAGCCTCCAATCTTCTCATTATCTTAGCCTATATTCTGAAACCTCCAGACACATGTGATTTTTCTATAAGACTAGGATTACTGTAATCTTTAAATTGCTTACTGATAATATGAAGGCTCAGTTTACTTGGAATTATGTTATCTTACTCTCATCTGTGCATGTGGTCAATCAGTAAGCATAGACACTTTCCTCATGAAAACTTTAAAGAATTGCAAAAATATGGATTGTATTTTCAGTTTTCTGACAAAAACTATTCCATGAACTCTGGCCATCTCTTATCTTCTCTCTGATCTTCCATTTTCATGCTTCCATCTAATTTTATCCATCCAGCACTTTTCTGCAATCATTTAATTCACTCTTTATTTATTTATTTTATTTATTTATTTGTTTTATATACCGCCCTTCTCCCGGAGGACTCAGGGCGGTGTACAGAGCAATAAAGTAAGAATACAATAAAGCAATAAGTGAGAAAATTTTAAAACCCAAATCCATCAGGCCAGGCCGGCTTGTTGGAATAGATACGTTTTTAGATCACGCCGGAAGGAGTGAAGGTCGGGGGCCATCCGGATTTCATCTGGTAAGCGGTTCCAAAGGATTGGCGCACCCACCGAGAATGCTCTCCCCCTGGGGGTCACCAGCCAACATTCTCTGACCGGTGGCACCCTGAGGAGGCCCTCTCTGTGGGAGCGCACAGGACGGAGGGATGTTGACGCTGGCAGTAGGTGCTCCCGTAGGTAATCCGGACCCACGCCATGTAGGGCTTTGTATGTCATCATTAGCACCTTGAATTTCACCCGGAAGGCAACTGGAAGCCAATGCAGCTCACGGAGCAGAGGTGTAATATGGGAGTAATCTGATTGTGTGAAACCCTTGTCACTTATTAAATGTTTTCAAATAAGAAAATGTTTAGTTGCTCTGAACTCGAGACATGCTGCTCTAATTTGGAACACATGCCATCTCAAATAAGTTTGGAGATATAATTAGAAAGACATGTTTTCTGCATGCTCAGATGTGCTTATTTATTACTTGTATTTATTAATCATCCTTCCAAAAGATATTTAGACTAACTTAGAAGACAGTTGGAAAATATTCTAAAATTGAATAGCAATAACAACGGTTCTGCTTAACTTTCAGTCATTTAAGAGCTGTTAGTTCTACTGTGTGGTGTGAATCAGGGCTGAAATGCAGAAAATAAAATCCCCTCATAAAATGTACTTAACAGTCTAGGTAACACTGGTGAAATCCTTGAAAATAAATCCAGTTTTAATCCAGCCTCTTTTTTAAAATGAGAAATTAAAAAAAATAAAAGGTCAATAAGATAAAGATTGCCTTCAACACTAAATGATAGTATTGGAGAAGGCTACTTGTTTATAGTAGTTTTTGACCAATATCTGTTTCAGGCGAACAATTCATCATCTGAGGGTATGTTTAAACCTAGCTTGGGCACATTTTTTAAAGACTATAAGATTGGTCTGCTTGGGCAAAATGAATTTGTCTGAACAATTAAGAATTATTTTCAGGAGTATACTCTGGCCTTACAATCATAGATAAACTTCATTAATTTGATTTATTTTACGAATACTGTACTGCTTGACATCACATCTTTAGAAAATAAGCCATTGTATTACTGGTATGTTTTCCCCCCCAGAAAATCAACTATACAGTCCAATATAGGACTTCTCACAACAAGTCCCATCTGTATCAAGACAATTTGTACTTCCCAAGAAGTCAATATTTTAGAATTAGGATATACTACTTTCAATCGACCAGACTCTGCTAATGTCTGAACCCCCAGAGTCTGCTTGCTAATATATTTATTTTGTCCTCTGCTCTCACTACTCACGAGTGCTCTAAATCCAAGAGGAATTGAACAGTGATCTTTGCTACAAACCTCCCCACCTTTCTGTGATTTACAAAAGTTATTATAATGCTTTTTTGCTGGCCTCCTAAATGAGATGCATTTTAATTGAATTTCATTTTGGAAGATTGACATCTTCCACCCCTCCATCACTTTAGCTGAACTATGCTTCCAGGGTGCATGAGTGGACTGAGGTGGTTTTTTTTTTTGGGGGGGGGAGAGGAGGACAGGTCCAGAAAGCCACCCATTGTGTAGAAAATTAGCATGCAGTAGCTGTCTTTCCGATTCTTTTTTCCACTTATCCCCTCATCTTCCTTGAGCTTTGCTCTGAAGTGTCCTCCTTAATTTCTTTCCCAGATCGCCACAATTGTCATTGCTAGGCAAATAGTCCAAGAAAGATTTTTGGCAGTCCTAGCAGACCCTTGCTTAAATATAAGCCAGCAGTGTGCAGCAGCTGCCCCAAAAGGCAACACAGTCATAGGCTGTATCAACAGCGGGACAGCATCAAGATCATGAGAACCGGTAGTACCACACTTTATACTTATACTAGTGAGGCTGCACTTGGAATACTGCATCCAGTTTAGGTCCCCACAATACAAACAAGATGCTGAAGCCCTAGAAAGAGTGCAGAAGAGAGCAACAAAGATGAGAAGGGATCTGGAAACTAACTTGTACAGTGAATGGCTAAGAGAACTAGGTATGTTTACCCTAACAAAGAGATGGCTTGAATGTGACATGATAGCTGTCTTCCAACACTTGAAGAGCTGTCACAGGGAAGAGGGGGTCGATTTATTCTTCAAAGCTTCTGAGGTCAGGAGAAGAAGCACTGGGTGGAATTTTGTCAGAGGACGATCCAACCTGGAACTAAGGAGAAATTTCCTGACAGTGAGAACAACTAATCAATACGAACAGCTTGCCTCCCAGAGTGATGGGTGCTCTATTGCCAAAGGTTTTCAATAAAATATTGGGCAACCATTTGTTTAGACCTGAAAAACAAAGACAAAAACCACAGGAACATTTAGGATCTTGTCCCATTGTACTGTCGTCCCTTCCATTCTTGAGTGAGCAGGAACCAGATCAGATGAATTTTGTTGCCTCTATTACCATCCCTACCTGCCTCTTCCCTTGACTGACAAAACCTAATAGATTGAAAACTTGTAGGTTTGCCCTTGGTGGATGTCAGAATAAGGAAGGCGGGAATAACCACTTCAGCACCCATTATTGCTAAGGATAACTTAAGCCTCCCTTATAAAGCCTTAGTACAGCCGCACCTGGAATACCTGCATCCAGTTTTGGTCACCCCATTACAAAAAAGATGTTGAGTCTTTGGAAAAAGTGCAAAGAAGAGCAACTAAGATGATTAAAGGCCTGGAGACTAAAACATATGAAGAACGGTTGCAGGATTTGGGTATGGCCAGTCTAGAGAAAAGAAGGGCTAGGGGGGACATGACAGCAGTATTCCAGTATTTTTGAGAGGTTGCCACAAAGAGGAGGGAGTCAATTTATTTTCCAAACTACCAGAAGGCAAGACAAGAAACAATGGATGGCAACTAATCAAGGAGAGAAGCAACCTGGAATCAAGAAGAAACTTCCTAACAGTGAGGACAATTAACCAGTGGAACAGCTTGCCTTTAGATGTTGTGGGTGCTTCATCCCTTGAAATTTTTAACAGACTGGACAGCCATTTTTCTGAAATGGTATTGGGTCTCCTCCTTGAGCAGGGGGCTGCACTAGAAGACCTTGAAGGTCCCTTCCAGCTCTATTTTGATTGATTGATTGACTTATGGATCAAGAAGATAAGGCAGCATCCCAGGGCCAGGGCAGAGATGTTGCCAGCGTTGTGTTAATAGCAAGTGGGGAAAAAACTCAATGCTTGTCCTCCCTACTGTTATCACAGCTCAGTGGTGGCTGGATGATCCTATAAGACACAATAAATCACAAGTGAGGAAAGGGCCCACGTTATTTAATCTTGCAGAACAGGTGGTTGTCTTGGTGATTTGCAATAGATTGACGAGGATTCCTGACTCAGGTGTTTAGCAATGCCACAACAAAATAACACCCATGATGTTACTGAAGTGGGGAAAGGTTGGGCTATTGTAACCTGCTATTTGGAAGGCACTCCACATGATTGGGCTCAGAATTCTTTTAATATTGCATCAGGTTTTCAGTGGATGGATCACAGTGCTTCAGTAATCAAGCAGGGAAGCAAACAAACAAAGCCAAAGTGAGTGATCTCAGAAATGTGACGCTTACCCTGGCTGTTGTAGGACAGGTTACAGAGGCAGGCTGAACGATTACACAGTTCACATTCACAGATATTTTAATAAACTAGGTCAACTTCCTGCTGCAGTCCTCTGCGTACCTAGGGGGACAAAGTCCTATTAAACAAAATGGGGCTGGTTTCTAATTAGACACAAATCAGTTTGTAGCCTGGCAGGCTGAAAGGATAGCGTGATGTGCACAATGTATATACATGAACACATTAAGCAAAAACAAATTTATTTGGGACGGGCGGGCGGGGCAGAGAGCTATTCAGTTACCATAATCTGACATTCCATTAGGACCATTTTAAGACTTCAGGAGGCCTTGAGGTCAAAGCAGTCATTTGAGCACTCTTCCCTTACCCCGCTTTCTTCTTCCTATAACCTTATGTATTTTGCTCCCTTGCTGTTCATCCATTAGAGTCAGGGGTTCAAAAATTGGCAAACTGGAAACATTGAAATACCACTTAGCATTATATTAGCTGATTGGCTTTAATGTATTAAAGGAAAAACAAAGATCCATCTGAGCATTTCAGACAATGAATTCTACTTAATGTGAACTTCTGTGTGGGAGATCTGGGGTTATTATTTCATTTCTCCCTTTGAAAAGACCCTGTATACTATCATAATGGAAGGCAGAATTGTATCGTCTATTTGTAAATAACTTTTAAAAAAATTGCCAAGGGAATTAACACGGATAAAAAAGTAATAGATCCTACATTTAACTCAAAAAGATGTTCTGTTGGGTTTAATGAGGTTATTCCCAATCCTAATTAAAGAAATAACTGAGTTCCTATGCTTCTAAAGGTTAATCGTAATTTATACTCCTAGCAGAATAAGCTTTGTGGGAAATCTCAATGTATTTGGAGGCCAAACTTGTTCCTTGGGTTTAATTCTAATATCAGCTAGACATTGTCTTATTTTAGGAATTGGGGACTAAGTTATTACAATTTTCCCTTTTGCAGGATGGGAACTCGGACGCCTTTGTCACAATCCTCCAATGTAGATCTATCGTGAATGATGTCTCAGTTCAGTACAGTGAATTCCTAGTTTGTGTGGTTGAGAATAGCTACTCTCAGGTATGTCCATTTGATATTGATGGAATGAAACAGCACTTATGCATCGTTAGCTGATTTGGGGGGGACTATCCCAAAATCCCAGGAATGTAGGCAAAGCTGGGAAGATGAAAAGCATCTTGGAAGAAGGCAAAACAAACCATTCTATACTGACATCTACTATGTCGGGGTAGGCAACCTTGGCTCTTTTATGACTTGTGGACTTCAACTCCCAGAATTCCTGAGCTAGCATGGCTGGCTCAGGAATTTTGGGAGTTGAAGTCCACAAGTCATAAAAGAGCCAAGGTTACCTACCCCTGTACTATGTCAATAGAACTACATGGACATGTGCATGTAAGCTGCCAGGAGTCAAACTAGATTTGTACTTATGAATAAACATGCTTAGAATTACACTTTAAGGGGAAAAGGTATCACTGGGTCATCTCTGTTGAGCCAGAGAATAACACAATAGAGACTTCAACCAGGCTGGAATAAAATTTATAAGCAATTTCCTTTCATGGGAGATACAGCCTTCCATCCAAGATACAAATCTCTTCCATCTCCTCAAGCTCCTCCATTTTATTCTCTGTAAGCCATATTAGTCTCTGATTTCTGAGAATAACCACACAATGCAAAGTGGAAGAGACAGTCAACTGATTGTATAATCCGATGAATGTAGATTTTGCATTCATGACACAGATAGAGGAAACAGAGAATTGATTTGATTTGATGCAAGTTTACACATGTCTTTTGGGACCAGGGTATATATTTCATTTAATTAATCTTGTTTTCCATCCAATCCTTTTGGAAAGAAGTGCCCTGTAAATTTCATATAGCTAGTATGAGAAGTAGCCATTAACAAAATAGGATATGCCACAAAATCTTGCGGCATATATTCCTCCTATCCATCTAAAGAGATTCAGATAAGGTTCAGGCTCAATAGCTATTCCTACCTTTATGCTACTATGAAAAATTCTTTCTTTATTTAGTTCTATTATCTTTACTCAATGACCTACAGTATTTCCTGGCTTTTGAAAAAAAAAACTTTTGCATACAGTCTGCCTCCTTCTTGTCTCTGTGTATTTTAATTCTTATAAATAATCCATGATTGCATTTTCTTTCAATTACATTAGTGAATTCATTATGTGAATGGAATTAATAGATTCACCCTTCATGAATTTCCTGAGTTTCCTTTAAACTCCATCAGAGGTAATGGTCATCACTCTCACATATGGAAGTAAATCCTGTATGTGAATTATGTGTCATGTAAAGAAGCACATTGATTTGCCTGTCCTGAGCCTATAACTATTAAGTTTGTTTCTTCTATGCATAATTTTATGAATGTTTGTTTGGTTTTCTAATCATATTTGTTCTAAACTAAAAAGCACTGCCTGCATTTCTTCACAGGAACTTTCTCCATCCATCCTGATCATTTTGGATTCCTCTTTTTGCACCTTGTCAAAGATTAGACTGGGGGAAAAAAACCATCCAAAAAACTTCTGTGTTATGATTAAGCAACTTAAGCAGTCTATACCAGAATTTAATTCAACCTTATCTTTAACAAAATACAGTTTATGCTCTGTATTAATACACAAGTGCTTTAAATAGCATTATCAACAATAGAATAGAATTTGCTCTCATGTATGATGGTCACAACTTGTCATAAAGCCTACCTTTAGAGCTCTTTGTAACTATTATTCGCAGTTTACCAGCACAAACCAGGGTTGAATAGTGTTATGATTAATTGTTCTTCCACCATGCCATTCCTTGAAGAAATTCGGAAATGTTGGTTTCATAGCAGTCTTTTGATAACCAGACTGAAAGATAGTGACACCTATGGACACCCACTGAAATTCTTCCTAGATTCTTTGCAGTCATCAGTTATAGTTTAGAAGTGCTGTAAACCTTTCATAAGTGACTGAGAGCTTTTATGTGCAAGTATTTGCAACTCCTATTTTTTATGTTTTCCCTTTAAAATACATTAAAAAGGAAGGGAAGATGATCATCCATGTATTTTAAATTTGAATAAGTAACACACGGGTCCTTTCTGCTTATGATGTATCTGTGTAATTTGGACTGGAATAGGCTTCTGCTAGTTCAAGAAATAATTTGAGAAAAGGCCCCCAGAACTGCTTTGTCATTTCCATTGTTCCTCTTTGTCATAAAGAACATGTAAACTCTTATAAGTATATAAATGTCTGTGGCACAAGTTCACTGTACTTGTGCCACAGGACATGCAGGCAACCAACTTTCAACCAGTCTGAATACTTGCTGTATTAAAAAGGTTAGCAAGGAAAGTATCCACATATATGTAATTCTTTTGCCCCAAGTGGTTCTTACAAACAATCTGTATATTTTCATATTGCCAAATCCTCCTTTCCATCCATTGCATTTCATTGTCATACTTGTAAACAATGCTTGTGCATTCAAATCAAAGCAGAGTGGGATTCTGACTTAATCTAAGGCCTACATTTCCTATCAGATGATACCCATAGAGCCGCCCCCTTGTTAGCTGAAATCAGGTCATAGGAACTTAACATGGCTTTTAAAAAGCAAACCCAAAGGCTTCTCTTGAGCTTTAAGTGGCATTTCCAGGGATCACTGTCCCAAAGAATAATGGATGGGACCACATCAAAAATTAAATATGTTTCAAAATATTTTACATATAAATGTAATTAAAATGAATCAACTTTGATTTTTAAAAAGGATTTCTGGTCATGCTTTTGATCATTTTCCCTTTTTATCATTTTAGAAGTCACAAATTAATATCAACTTTTGGATACCTCCAGGGATTGCACCCAAGGCTTTCAAGGGCTACCTAGGGATCTTAGGTTTCAGACTGTGAACAATGAGATTATCTGACCTCTGGTTGATCAAAGGAACCATAACCACACCAGCCTGTAGGTGTGGACTGCCTTCTTTTTGTTGGTTGCCATTATCTCTGAGCTCAAGGATCTACATAGTATTCCCTCTCTCAAATTCCTCTTCCACTCTGCTCTCTAAGTATTAAAATATTTCCTCAATTAAATATATTTCCTATGTATTCCAAATCGTTATCCCTTGTAATGCAATAAACCAAGATCACCTTTGGCTCACTATAATGAGAATCTTCGGTTTCACTAGGCCTTTTTCTCTCTGAGCTTCCCCTCCCCTCCATGATTTAGGCCACCACTCCACCACTGCATGTAGCATACTGGCTGGGAGTTGAAACCTCTCCAATCTGGAAGGCCCCACCCCCACATTGGGAGAAATTCCTTAACACTTCTCATGGAAGAAGGCCAAATGAAGGGATAAGATGCCCTCTTCCAGCTCTCCTCTCTCTCTCTCTCTCTCTCCCTCCCTCCCCCCATTGCACTCAGAAAAAAGCTGGTTGTAAGTAGGTTGTTTCTGCTTCTCTAAACCAACTGGTCAACTAAAGCTAATGCAGTAATTTATATCTGATAAAAGTTGAGCAGCTTCTGGATTTGGATACACACTCCTTTGCCATCCTTAAGTCGCTCCTGATGCACCAAAACCATCTATGGCTGTGTTAGCATCCCATGTCAAACCTGATCTAGCGAAGTGGCTAACTTTTGATGATTATTCCTTTTCTTAAATGGCTTAATGTGTTGGGGGAATTGAGGCCAGGAGACTAACCACCACACCTTTTAAAGGCAAAAGAAGAAGCCACTTAAGATGAGCCACCAAGTTCACCATGCCGTGTGAACACAGCATGGGTGTTTGCAGAAGGGCTGAGATTGATGGGGTCAGGGCTTTTTTTCCTCATAGAACACTCAGAACGGAGTTCCGGCACCTTTTTTGGATGGAACCTTATAGGGTAGGCAAGGCGGGTTGTATAACATGTGTGAGTTCCGGCACCTTTTTCTTTTACAAAAAAAAGCACTGGATGGGGTCATTCAGATCAAGAAGCTCTTAGGCACTTTTACTTTCATGGGGCATCTCCCTGCCTCCCTATCATCCACCTGGCTTGGGGTTGCCCTGAAGCTTCAGGAGGACAACCTGCCCTTCCACCCCAAATCTGAGGACCTGCACACCAGAAAGACTTGCCCACTTCGGATCCCTGGAAGGCCAAAGCCCCGAATTCCTTCGGTGGTCTTCCCCGCCCCCCCCCCCCGCACCTCCAGAAGAGAGGCGGACGGGAAAGCCTTCCCCACCTGAACCTGAGGCCGGGGAAACGAGCCACCCTCCCCGCCTAGAGAAAAAAAAACACAAGAGAGGCGCACACGGCCCAGGCCGCTCCGCGCGGCATTGGAGCTATGCGAGGCACGCGGAGGGCGCGCTACTCCGGCTAACAAAGGCTCCGGCCTGGAGCGAGGCCTCGCGATCCAATGTCACGGCCGAGCCCGGGGAGCCCGCTGGGCGAGTCAGGAAAGGCCCCTGCTCTCTTTTCCCAGGGGGATCAGCTAAATATAGGCCCTCGGCTTGGCTCTGGGCCCAACCCCCGGACCGTTGGCCGCGGGTTGTAAAAAAACGATTAGCGAGACACAACTGCGAAGCGCCGCGGGACTTTAATGGCGGCGGGGGTGCGGTCCTTCCCCCCCCCACCCCGCTCGGCCTCGCCTGCGTGTCTCGTATTAAGGAGATTCGGTAATTCGGGAGCGGAGCTGGCGTGGGGGGCGGGTTTGTGTCCGCGTAGGGACCTGCTGGACCAGCGACTGACACCGAATCCCCCGCTCGTTCGGGAGGCCACCTGGCCTGCCTCGGCGTGTCAAATGATTAGCAGGTCCTTATTTATAAAGTTCAAGCTGTTTTCCTCCCGCCCCCCAAAGTCAACGGGCGGCTTACTTTATTTTCGTCCGCATATCCGCGGGTATAAATGTTTACTTAGGGTGGAATAATATTTATGGTTTCTCTAGAAAACAAATCGGGCCCCGGGCAAGGCTTGTCCTCCGGCCCTTGTCCGGCAGGCTTCCCTCCCGCCAGCCGATTGCTTAACGGGAGAGGGTATATTCTGCAGCCGAGCGGCGGAAAGGCGCCTTCCTCCCTTCCCTTCTTTCCCTAAGGCACATGCTTCACATTTTGGGACGAATAAAGGGTTATTTTATTCCCGCGGCTTCCTCAAAAAAAAAAAAAAGGGGGGGAGGAGGAGGAAATGATCCTCCCTTCTTTGATCTTATCTCCCTTTTATTTTACAGAAAGGAAACATAGCCCTCTTCTAAATTAGTGACGATATCCATGGGCTCTAACGGTGCGGCGACGCCGAGCCCTGATTTCCCAGGCCGATCCCGATTTAAAAGATGCCACGGGTCTTTGCCTGCAAGACTAATACATAACATCAACGAAGAAGTTCCCTATATTAGGCCCAGAATGCTTAATTAGGTTAAAGTCATTTTGTACATCAAAGCATTTGTTCACCAAGATTCAATTAGGAATATGCAGTTAGGTTCTCTCCTAATTTTGTGGAGTGGCAGGCTGTCAACAGTGGCATATCAGTTAATAACTGAGCGAGCATTGGTATCAAATTCTGAGTCTTGTGACTTTGCAGGTCAAAAGAAATGAATTACAAGCTTTCTTGAACTTCATTCTAGAGACTAAAGTTAGATACTGTTGCATCAGAAGAAAAACGTATTTAATTTAAAGATAAACAGAATCCTAACACCTTCTGAATTGCTTTGAAGGGAGGGGGGAAATGCAGTTAATATAAAAACCCTGGTGGAGAATTCAAGTTTTTAACTTATTAAATTTAATTAAAACAGAAATGAGATTTGTCTTCCTGATTCTGTATTAATTCAAAATTCCTTCCTTCCTTCCTTCCTTCCTTCCTTCCTTCCTTCCTTCCTTCGAATTGTTTTTACCACCAGATCTGACAAATTGCCCCAGTCATATTTCTTTATTATGGAAGTTACCAATTCTATCTTAATATTTATATAATATCCAAATAATTCACCTATAATTATGATCCAGTCTGTAGCAATTTTATATCGTTTTTTTTAGAGATGTGTCAGTAGATATATCTAGATTTAGATATAGAGTAATGGAAAAGGTCAAGGATGATCTTTGGGAAGTATCTTCTTGGTCTTTAAGGTGTTAAAATTTTCAGTCTGTTGTATTTTTAACAGAATAATTGTATCCCATATATAGGTTCTATTGATTTTTTTTTTGTTTCCATCTAGCTGAATGAGTACAGAATTTTCCCAATGGAGCAAAAACGTTTTTTGTAGTAATTGGAAAGCAAACACCCAAAGTGCCATTTTAAAAATTTATTTACAAAGCTGTGTACAACACGAAGGAATAACATTTAGAATACATATATATTCATTCATATATAAACAGACTTTTATAATAGAATAACAGGGGTATTTCTCCCCCTTTTTTTCTGCTCAGTTCTTTCATAATTAAAATGACTTCCCTTATCGTTGGCTGCAAATTTGCATTTATTTCAAAGAAAATCATCGGAGAAAAAAAAATAATAAGAACCTTCAACAAAAGTGAAAGTTCGGGACTCCTAAGCTTGAGCGTTCTCGACTTTCCGTTTTCCTTTTTTTCTCTGAATTTTTTTTTCTTCGCTTTTGAAATTTTTATTTTTGCCAAATATGGACCATTTAAAAAAAACAAAAAAAAAACCGCAAAGGAAAGTCCGCCGTCGCCTCTCGCCCTCCCCACTAGAAATTATTGAAGAAATAGGTCGCGGCGGGTTGCGTGGTCAGCTTTACCTGCGGCATCAGAACCCTTCTTTCCAGCCTATTTCGGGGCTCCGAAGCCTCCGGTTTTACCCCGCGAAGGCCACGGACTAAGGCAGAGATGGGGCAACTGGAGCCGATCGAGTCCGCAGAGGGCCGTGGCGAGAAAGGAGTCTACTCTCTGGCGAAGCGGGGAGGCGGCCACGAACCCCCTCGAAGACTTCTCCGCAGACTCGGCGCAAAAGGCGGAGGAAGGAGAGAGAGAGAGGAAAGGAGGGAAAGAAGGGAGGGAGGGAGAGCGGGTCCCGCGCTCGCCCGCCGGCCGAGCTACTGCGCCGGCCACTTGGCCTGGACCGCGCCGGCCGAAGCGGCGGGCTGCAGGAACTGTCCGGAGAGAAGGTTTGTAGGCACGCTGAGGATGGGCGCGATGGCCGCCGTGCTCCTGGCCAGCGAGAGCGGCTGGTGGGCCAGCAAGCCCGACTGCGCGGTGACGGGCGGGCGGAGGAACGTCTGGGCGCTGACGGCCGAAGAGGAGCTGGCGGCCGGCCCGCCGCCTCCGCCGCCGCCGCCGCCGCCGCCGCCCGCCCCGATGATATTCTCGATGCTGAAGGAAGGCCGGCCGCTGGGTTCGGCTTTGACCCCGCCGGCCGCGGCGCCGGCCGCGCCGAGCCCGCTGAGCTGCAGCTGCAGGCTGGGACTGAGCTGGGCGTTGAAGGCTTTCCGGCTCAGCTCGCCCGAGGGCAGGAGCGGCACGGCGGGCGGCAGCATGGGGCCGACGGGGGGGATGTAGGGGTACTGCAGGGCGGCCGGGTGCGGGTAGGCGCCGTGGGGCAGGCCGTAGGCGCGGCCGTAGGGGCCCGAGGAGGAGGCGGCGGCCGCGGCGGCGGCGGCGGCCAGGCTGTAGGCGCCGAAGCTGTGCATCATGAGCGCCGTCTGCTCGCGGAGCTGCTCCTGCTGGTGCCGCTTGAAGCGCTTGCGGCGCCGCAGGAAGGAGCCGTTGTCGAACATGTCCTCGGACTGCGGGTCCAGCGTCCAGTAGTTGCCTTTGCCCGGGTTGCCCGGCTCGCGGGGGATCTTGACGAAGCAGTCGTTGAGCGAGAGGTTGTGGCGGATGGAGTTCTGCCAGGCCGGGAACTTCTCCCGGTAGTAAGGGAAGCGGTTGCTGATGAACTCGCAGATGCCGCTCAGCGTCAGCTTCTTCTGCGGGCTCTGCAGGATGGCCATGGTGATCAGCGCGATGTACGAGTAGGGCGGCTTCACCAGGCTGCTCTTGGGCTTGCCGCCGCTGGAGGCAGCAGCCGCAGCGCTCGCCGCCGCCGCCGTCGCCGCGGACGGCGCCGAGCCCTCCTCGCCTCCCTTCTCCTCGACGGGGCTCCCGCCGCCGCCGCCGTTGCTGCTGCTGGCCGAGCTCATCTCCGCCGCCTCTTTGGCCATCAGCAGCTCGGCCGCCTCGTCCAAGGCCAGCGTGGCGGGCAGCCTACCCAAGCCGCCGCCGGCGGGGCTGCCGCCGGCCTCCAGGTCACTGCCGCCGCCGCCGCCGCTGTCCCGCTCCTCCATGCAGTCGTCCCCCTCGCCCACCACGTCGATGTCCACATCTTCCGCCGTCAGTACCGTCTGGCCGGACATGTCGCTGGCGCTCAGGTTGCCCGACAGAGTCATCCCAGCTCAGGAAAGGGAAAGCGGGAGGAGGGCGGGTGGGTGTCAATTAATTGCAGCGGCAACAATCGGGAAGAGCCGGAAGGAGAGAGTTGGGAGAGGAGAAGGGACGAGAAGTGCCCCTGTCGGGAGGGGACGGGAAGGAAGGAAGGAAGGAAGGAAGGAAGGAAGGAAGGAAGGAAGGAAGGAAGGAAGGAAGGAAGGAAGGAAGGAAGGAAGGAAGACGGGGGCTCCTGAGGACACTTGGACGCCAATCCGGCCCCTTTTCCAACAGGTAGCGGCGTCAGCAGCCAGAGAGCGAAGGCCGCCCCCCACAGCCTTCCTCTTCTTTTTCCTACTCCTCCTCCTCCTCCTCCGCTACCTGCCGGCCACGGGGGCCTCCTCCTCACCCAGCTGTCGGCATCCGAGAGCAGACCGCAACCCTTCCTTGCCCACCTTGGCGGCGACTGCGCGGATAGGCGGCCGGCGATCTGCGGGCCAAGCCTTGGACGCGGCTCGAGTGCGACGCCGGCAAGCGGGGCGGCCACTCGGGGCTTTCCTTTCAGCAGCCTCTCCCGGCCACCAGACAAGCAGCGGCAGCAGCGACGACGGGGCGGCAGGGAGCAGGCAGAGGCCGAAGGGGCGGCGGCGGCGGCGGCAACAAAACCGGGCGAGCGATTCGAGCTTCTGTACCGTTTTTTGCTCCTGGTCTGGAGCCCTTCACGGTTCCTCCGGCCCAGGAGGACTCCCGGCTTCCAGACGCCTCTCGGGTGTCGTGGCGCTGGACGGTGCTTTTCTCCAGCCGAAGCGATTGGCGACCGGCGATCCTCTCCCGGCTCATCGGAATGGTTCTGCCCGCCACCACCGAGCTTATTGCTGCAGGTTAGCTGTCTTCGGCTGCGGGATCTCCATCTCTCCTCCGCCTTCGCTCCAAACCTCCCTCTTTCTCTTTGCCTTTACTCCTCTCTCTGCCCCCACCTCGCTGTTTTCAAATCCCACAAACACCCCCTCCGTCTTCTCTGTTTAGGTCCCCCCCCCTCTTTTTTTTCCTGTCCCGAAAGGGAGGATGGGCGGAGGGAGAAAGGTTCGGTTTGGCAGCCCAGCGAGCAGGAGAGGGCGGGGAAATCCACGGGCGCTATAAGGAACTCGGTTGCCACTTAGAAAGTGCCTTTTTTAAAAAAAAAAAGGCTGCCTGATAGATTACTTTCCAGTTAAAGATATACTAGGGGGCGGGGCCACGTGATGGCTTGACGTCAGGGCCCCCCCTGGCAGGCCAAGCCCGGCTCAAGTTGTTTCAGGGGATTGTCAACAAAGAGACAACGGTGGCTTCTTTCCCCTTGATCACCGCCAAGTGATCAGTTCAGCTCCCTTTAGGGAAAACTTTGCCTAAACAGGCCTCATGGCAGGTCTCCCCGGCATGGCCCCTTAAAAACAAACATCTGCCCAGGTCGCCGAGTTTATTCTAATAGGAATGGATGGAGCATCAAAACAAATCAAAACAAAACAACCATGCTGGAATTCGATGAATGCACGCACACACACAAACACACGAGAGAGAGAGAGAGAGAGAGAGAGAGAGAGAGAGAGAGAGAGAGAGAGAGAGAGAGAGAGAGAGAGAGAGAGAGAGACTATGTAATCTTTTCAGAACTGGGTGTTCCCCCCCCCCCCGCATCTGGGAAAATAATATTTTTAAAAGGAGAGAATGGAAAAGGAGAGAATGGATTAGGAATTAAATGATAGAGCGTCTTAAATGCAATTATTATATTGCCTTGGTGTTTTTTTTTAAATAATAATAATCCGTTTTTAGGATTTGAACATCTCTATCCCCCTCAACTTCAGAGAAAATGTTTTTTTTTTCTCCTTTTCCTCTCTTTACCTATATTTGGTAGCATCCAGCATCCGCTGGGAAACGAAGAAGGAAAAGATGCCTATCTGTTCATCTTTTAGGTCAATTGGGGGTCGCAATAAGACCAAAAGACATAAAATAACCACGCCTCCCTCCCCCCCAAAAAAAATGGGAAGAGAAAGAAAAATAAGCGAAAGAAGATAGTGTGTGTGTATGCATTTCGGCTGTAGCTTTATTATTATTGGTGGTATCACGCAGAGGTGTTAACGACGTAATAATAGCTCATTAACATATTAAAAAGTAGGAAATGGGGAAGGGGGAATGTGTGTGCATGGAAATATTTTTTTAATTCACCTCCCTGCAAGGTAAACCTTGTCCCAAGAAAACAAACTCCAGGAGGTAGCCAGTTGTCAAAAGTTTCTTGCAAATGTCTACAGTATTTCCTCCTCTTTCAACAAAAGCCTCCATTTCCAGAGAGAACAATTACTTGGGGTTTAGGTAGGAAATGATTCGCTTGGTAGGTGGCTTTTCTTTTTGTTTTTCCGCCCTATGTAGTGTTGTAATGATTGTTGTGACTTCGGAGAAATGTTGATAGGAACAACAACAGCAAAAAACAAAAACAACAGTCCTCGGGAGGAAAAAAAAAATCGGTGTCTTTCTGAATCTCCAAAAGAAATGCCCAAATCCACCTGCCTGCCTGGAGTCTCCTTGCGTGTTGCGGCTTTTTGTTTTCGTAACAACGTTTTACAGCTTTCGGATTAAAAAGCGAGACTTCCTTATATTTAACCGGAGCGAAACACACGAACCAAAAAGGTGGGTCCTTCTAGCGAGGAGAAAAGGGGAGTTGGCTAAGACCGACAGTCAAAACGTGCTAGTGAAGACAGAAATGGCAAGAATAGTATACAGAAGGCACCGGGTTTGGGTGTGTGTGTGTGGGGGGTGGGGGGTGGGAAACCCCAGTGATTTATGCTCTGAGCAAAGGGAAAGTAACAAGGGAAACCTGACTTTCTGCAATGGAGACTATACCTCCAGGTCACTGTTCACACGAGAGGGGCTTACAAGTTTTACCTCTGGAAAAAAAAAACCGGCATCCGTAAGTTACATTTCTTAACTTCCCCCCCCCCGCCGCCGCCCCCCCCCCACCGCCAATCGGTATGGCATGGAGGGGCGACCGTCCTATTGGGTGATCCGCCACAGGACATCCCAAAACAAGCGGACAGGACTTCGAGCAAATGCGACGCGTTGTATTTTGTCCTCCTCTGTGTTTGCAAAGGCGCCGCCGCTTTCCTCGGGCAGAGGAAAAGGACTTTCCGTAGCTCCTTTTTTTCCCCGGAAGCTCACCTTTACAGAAGACCTTCGGGTGCAGTCCTGCTGCTTTACGATCGCTGCTTTGGAGCGATTCGATCCAGCTGGGACTCCTTAAGGTAGCAAGAGAAAGGCGGCCGTTTGCCAGTCTTGATTTGGATGAGCGAAGAAGAAACCAGGTTGACCAGTTCGGACGATTTAGGAGATGCGCGACGCCTGTTCGCGGGTGGGATTGTAACCAGGTTTTCTCCTATCCCACAAACACGCGTCCCCTTTCCAGTCGCTGCGGGTGGCCGTGGGAGGCTTTCTCCTTCCATTTTTCTTTCTCTCTCTTCCCCCCCCCGCCCGGTCTCTTCGTGATGGAGCTTTTCTTTCAATGGTCCTCGGGTGAATTCCGCCCCTTGAACCATCAAACCTTTGCAGATCTCCGTGCGCGCGTTTAAACAGCAATGAATAAAAGGGATCCGAGCAGGTGCGGGCCGATTTCGTCATTCCGTGAAAAAAAAAGAAAAAGAAATCCCTTCCTCAAATATAGTCACGCATTACAAAAACATCCGTTTCTTGGGTGGTTTTCTGTGAAACCTTACCGGGGATTGTAACAAGGTGATGAGAAAGTGAGAGAGAGAGAGAGAGAGAGACAGAGAAAACACACCACTCTAGAAAGCGTCGCCTTCATTTGTTGAGCTTTTTGGTTTGACATAACTGAAGTCAATTAATTGATTCATACCATTAATTACGGTGCTTAGCGTGGAAGAAACGTATCCCTTCGATTAGGACTCTATTGTGCTAATCTCTTGTTCCATCAGTGTTAACATCTGATGCTGGGAAGAAGAGGGGGGGGTGACGGGTCGGAGGGTGTGGGGGTTGTGTGGGGGTGGGGAAGGAGAGAAAAAGGAGGCAGGAGAAAGCATGGAGGCAAAGTTTGGGGCTTTTGCAAACGGAGCAAGGCGTCCGAGTTTGAAGCCAGGCA